>NW_006964702.1:0-7086 GCF_000164805.1 Carlito syrichta
ACCTGCACATGATAAAAGAGTCCCTGCACTAAAAATGAGCATTGCATGTTAGGGAGAGTCCCTGAAATTGAGGAAGAGTCACTACACCTAAGACAGATTTCTTGCTTTTGCATCTGGTAAAGAGACCTTGTGTTCAAGGGAGAGCTTTTGCACATGAAAGGGTTTTCCTGCACCTAAGAAGAAGTTCCCACATCTGAGGAAGAACCACTAAACCAGAAGAGACTCTGCACATATAAGATCCCTTCACCCGAAGAAAACATCTGGACCTGAGGGAGAGTCTTGCACCTTAGAAACAGATCCCCTACAACTGAGGGTGGATCCACCATCTGAGGAAGAGACCAGCATATGAAAAGAGCCCCTGCACTTGAGGGAAGTTGGATATCTGAGGAAGAACCCCAAAACTTGAGGAAGAGCCCAGTAGCTGATAATGAATCCCTGCATCTGAGTGTGATCTCTAGCAACTGAAGGAGATCTCCCACACCTGATAATGAGTCTCTACACTGAAGAAAGAGCCTTTCACCTGAGAGAAAGTTCTTGCAACTGAGAGTCTCTACACTTGATGAAGGCTTCCTGTACCTAAGAGAGACCCCTGCAACTAAGAAAGGGCACTGCACCAGATTAAGAACCTCTGTAAAACAGAAAGAGCATGAGAGTAAGATACTAAACTTGAGGTAAAGCTTTTGCACATGAAGTGGAGCCCCTGCCCCTGAGGAAGAGACCCCACTCTTGATAAAAGACCCCTGAACTTTAAGGGAGAGACCTGAATCTGAGAGAGGACCCCTACAGCTGAGGGCCCTGAGCCTGAGGAAAAGTCCCACTCCTGAGTAGGAGTCTTGTACTTGAGGGAGAAGCTGAACTTAAGAGAGAGCCCCTGCACACAAGGGAGAGCCCAGAACCTAAGAATGCTAAACCCAAGAAAGAGCTCCAACACCAGAGGGAGAGGTCCTGTACATAAGGGTGTGGTCCTACACATGAGGGAGACACCTGAACCTCAGGAAGAATCTTGCACCTGAAGGAGAGAACCTGCACCTGACAGAGAGCCCAGATCCTGATGAAGAGTCCCTGTAATAAAAAGGAGTCCTGCAAATATGGGATAGTGCAGCACCTGAGGTACAGCCCGTCCTCTCATAAACAGCACTGTACCTTAGGAAGAGCACAAAAGCTGAGGAACAGCCCTGCCCCTGACAACAATCCCAGCACTTAACAAAGAGTCCATGCACATGACAATGATCTCCTGCAATTAAGTAATGGTGATGATGCTCAGGGAGAACTATTGCGCCTCAGAGAGATTCCCCCTATCTGAGGAAGACCTATTGCATTTAGGGAAGAACCCAGCACCTGATAAAGAGACTCTGCATTTGGAGAAGGGTCCTGCACCTTTTGGAAAGCCCCCATACTTGGAAGAGGCCTGGCCCCTGGGAAGTGCTCCTGAACCTGTGGAAAAACCCTCAACCTAAGGGACAGCCCTGCACCTGAAGAGGTGCCTTCAGACACATGATGAAGAGCCCATCTAAGAGAGAATCCCCACACCTGAGGGAGAACCCTGTACCTGAAAAAGAATTATGAATCTGAGAAAGAGTCTTGCACTAGAGATAGAGCCCTGGAGCCGAGAGTAAGCCCAGCACCTGATGAAGAGGCCCTGCAAATAGAGGGGGAGACTTACACCTGAAGTAGAGCTTCTATACCTCCGGGAGAGCTGTTGCACTTGGAATGAGTCCAGCACCCGGTGAAAAGCCCCTACACCTTGGAAAAAAAACTCTGGACCTAATGAAGGGACCCCATACTGAAGGAGTCCCTTCTCTTGGGGGAGATCCCGCCACCTAAAGAGTTGCCCCTGCACATAAGGGAGAATCCCTCCACCTGAAGGAGTCCTACTGCATCTGAGGAAGAACCCATAATCTTATGAAGAGTTTATGAAGAGTTCTGAACCTGACACAGAGTCACCCAAGAGAAAGTCCTGAACCTGAGGGAAAACCCAGCACCTGCTGAAGAGTCTCTGCATGTGGGGCAGAGAATAACACCTGTGGAAAAGCTCTTGCATCTGAGGAAGAGAACCGAAACTTGGGGAGAGCCCCTGCACCTGGTGGAGAGCCCCCAACTGAAGAAAGAGACTAGCCCCTGAGGGACAGTCCCTGCACTGAAGAAGAATGCCTGCAATTAACAGAGACCCTACTGACACTGAGAGAGAGCCCTGAACCTGAGGGGGAGCACTAAACTTGAGGGAGATCCCCTGTGCCTGAGGGAGAACCCTGCACCTGTGAAAGAACCCTATACCTGAGATACAGCCTTGCAACAGAAAAGAATTCAGAAGAGCCCCTGCACCTGAGGCAGACCCACACCTACTGAAGAAGTACCCCGAATATGAGAACTCTGCACCTTGTGAAGAGTCCCTGCACCTGAGAGAGAACCCCAGTGCCTGATAAAGAGACCCTGCATCGAAGACAGAATCTTGTCCCTTAGGGAAAGTCCCCACACTTGAGGAAGACTGCCTGCACCAGAGAGAGAACTCCTGCAACTAAGGGAGAACCTCTGAACATAGAAGATGTCTTGCAACTGAAGGAGAGCCTCTGCTCCTAAGGGATAGCTCCCACACTTGATGAAGAGCTCCTGCACCAAGGGCAGAGTCCTACACCTCAAGAGGAGCCTCTGATGCTGAGTGAGAGTCCAGTACTGGAGGAAGAGGCCCTGAACCTAAGAAAGAGCCCCTGCACCTGAGAAAGAATTCAGCACCTGAGGAAGAGCCCCTATACCTGATGGAGAGCCCCTGCACTGGGAGAGTCCTTTCTCCTGAGAGGGTGCCCTGTATCTGAGGAAGTCCTCCTGAACATGAGGGAGACTCTCTTCACCTGAGAGAGTGCCTCTCCATCTAATGGAGAACTCTGCAGCCTATGAAGAGTTCCTGTATCAGGGAGAGAGACTTGCCCTTGAGGAACAGGCATGCATCAGAGGCAGAGCCCACCACCTAATGAAGAGCAAGAGCCTCACCCCTGAAGGAGAGCCCTGCACCTGAAAAAGACTCCTGTACCCGAGGGAAAGCCTAGAACTTGATGAAGAACCCATGCACCTGTGAGAGATCTTGGCACCTGAGTGAGGCCCTGCCCCTGAGGGAGAGTCCAGAAAGCTATGAAGAGCCCCTGCTCCTGAGGGATATATTTTGCACCTGATGGAAAGCCACTGCACTTAGGGAGAGACCCAACTCCTGTGAAGAAGTTCCTGCACCTGGCTAAGAGCCCCGCACCCAACCAGAGCTCTGCACCTAAGAAATAGTTCCTATGCCTAAGGGAAACCCCAGCACCTTATGAAGGGCCCCTGTCCCTAAGGAGATCCCTGCAATTTGGAAGACACCTGCACCTAAGAAAGCACTTATATCTGTGGAGGGTCCATAACCTCCCCAGCACCTGAGGGAGAAACCCTGAACCTGAGGAGGGTCCAGACCCCGATGATGTGTTTGTGCACCTTAGGGAGAGCTCTAAACCTGAGAAAGAGCGCTGAACCTGACAACAATTCCAGCACTTAAATAAGAGCCCCATGCACACAAGGAAACTCTCCAGCACCTGAATAATAGTGATGAATAAGAGGGAGAATTGCTGCCCCTCAGGGAGATCCCCCTCACCTGACAGAGAGCCCCTGGATCTAAGGAAGAGCCAGGAACCTGAGGAAAATACCCTGTACTCTGCAACTTTTGTAAAGTCCCTGCACCTAGAAGAGCCCTGGGCCCTGGGGAAGTGCTCCCAAACAAGGAAAGAAACCATCAACCTGAGCAGAAGCTCTGCACCTGAAGAACTGCCCCTGCACATCATGGAGTGTCCCTGTATCTGAGAAGGAGACATACACCCAAAAAGATTCACGCACCTGAGACAGAACCCTTCAAGTGAGGAAGAGCCCAGAACCTGATGAAGGTGGCCTACACCTAGGAAAGAGCCCTGTGCCTGAAAAAGAGTGCCTGCAACTGAAGGAGAGCCCCTGCCCATGAGGAGTCCAGCATACAATGATCAGCCCCTACAGCTGGGAAAGAACTCTATTCCTAATGAAGAGTCCCTGAACTGCAAAAGTCCTTCACATGGGGTAGAGCCCTGCACTAAAGAAATGCCCCAGCATAAGAATGAGACTCCTGCCACCTGAGAGAGCCCCCCCCCCCGCATATAAGGAAGAACCAGGGACCTTAGGAAGAATTCTGAACATGAGGGAGAGTCTCTCACCTGAAGGAGAACCAAGCCCCAGAGTGAGAATTCTGCACCTAGGGAAGAGCCCCAGCACCTGCTGGAAAGCCCCACATGAAAGAAAGAGCCTTGCACCTAAGGGAGAGTCCATAAATTTAAGGAGTGTCTCTGCACTTAAGAGAGACCTCCTGCAACTGAGAGAGAACCATGATCTGAGAAAGAGTACAAAACTTAAGGGATAGCCACTGTACCTGAGGTAGAATTCAGTGTATGAGGGAGAACCCTACACCTGTGGGAGATCCCTGCAACTGAGAAAGAGCCCTCTGCCCAATGAAGAGGCCTAAAACCGATAGAAAACCCAGCACTCATTTGAAGAAAGAAAGAGTATCTACATCTGTTGTGGGCCCTGCACCAGATGAAAAGATCTTGCACATGAGGCAGAACTCCTGCACCTAAGTAATAATGCTGAAATGGAGGGAGCATGCCTGCACCTGAGAGAAAACCTGAATCTGAGGGAGAGCCAGTACCTGATGAAGAGTCTCTGCACCTGATGAAGAATCTCATTACCTAAGTGAGAGCTCCTTTAACTGAGGGAGGAAGAACCCCTGCATTTAAGGGAGAGCTTGTACCTGCTTTACAGCTCCTGCACTTGAGAGAGAGCTCCAGCACCTTAATGAGAGGGCCCTGCACTTGGAAGATGCCCTGCCCCTGGGGGAAAGCCCCTGCCACTGAGGGAGTGCCCCCACACCTGAAAGTCAGTGCACGTAAGGGAGAACTCTGCACATGAGATTCCCTGCTCCTGAAGGAAAATCCAGCTCCTGATGAAGAGATCGTGTACATGATAGATCATACACCTGAATATGAATGCTCATCCCAAGAAAGAGACCTACACCTGAGAAAAAGCCCCTGCCCCTGAGAAAAAAATGCAGCACCTTATGAAGAGCTCCTGCTCTTGAGGAAGAGCATTGCACCCAAGGGAGTTAACTAAACCCAAGGAAGTGCTGTGAACCCTGAGAGATAGCCCAACACCTGAGGGAAGCCCCTCCACCTGAGAAAGATTCCAGCACCTGACGAAGACCCCCTGCATCTGAGTAAGAGTGTTGAACCTGAGGGAGAGCTCTGCATCTGAAGGAGAACTCCTGCACCTCAGGGAGAGTCCCTGCACCTGAGGTGGAGCTGCCTCACCTTACATAGAGTCCTGGAGCCTGAGTGGAGCTTCTGAAACTGAGGAAAAGTTCTAGCATCTGATGAAGAGATCACCACATGATAAAGAGATCCTGCTCTGATGGCGAGCTTCTGTACCTCATGAAGAGCTCGTCTGCCTGATGAGAAGCCTCAACACCTGATGAAGGGCTCCCACACATTAAGTAGGACTCTTGCACCTAATGTAGAGCTTCTCTCTGTGATAAGGAGCTCCCAAACCTGATGAAGAGCTTCCACACCTGTGGGATCAAAAGCAGAGCACGAAGGATTTGGGCTTACCTCCATTCAGATCAGTGCCAACATCCATCAGAACAGGATTTGAGAGGTACTGGGGTCTGTAATCTCCCTCCAGGCAGTTGGGCTTGGATCTCCCTTTACTACAGCACCAGTCACCTGTCAGTAGATATTTAGGCCATTAACACATTTTTTTATAATCAATTTTTATTGTGATATTGTGGGGTACAGTTAAGGGTTAAGTATACAATTACGTTTCATTCAGGCACCCTTGTTGATAAGAGGTGTTTCCCCATCCCCAGATATTTACTACTATTAATCTCATCCCCGCCCCATAATTTCCCACTACTGTCAGTCATTTTCTTATAGTATTACATTGGATGTTCAAGGTCCACTATATGAGTGAGAACATGTGATACTCGGATCTTTGTTTCTGTGAGAGGTCGCTCAGTATTATAGACTCTAGTTCCATCCAGGTTGCTGGGAAATTCATGATTTTGTTCTTTTTTATGGCTGCATAGTATTGCATCGTGTATATGTACCACATTTTTTAAATCCAATCCTCTTTTGATGGGCAGCATGGTTGCTTCCAGGTTCTTGCTATTGTGAACAATGCTGTGATAAACATACATATGCAGGTATCTTTTTTATAGAGTGATTTGACTTCTTCAGAATATATTCCCAGTAGGGGGATTGTGGGGTCATATGGGAGGTTGATATTTAGAGTTTTTAGGAATCACCACACTGCTTTCCACAGAGGTTGCACTAGTTTACACTCCCAACAGTATAGAAGTGTTCCCTTTTCGCTACACACTCTACAGCAGCTGTTATTTTTTGAGTTGTTGATAATTGCCATTCTGACTGGAGTTAGATGGTATCTCAGTGTGGTTTTGATTTGCATCTCCCTGATGATTAGTGAGGTTGAACATTTCTTAATGTGTCTATTGGCTGCTCGGATGTCTTCCTAAATATATCAATAACAATCCAGGAAATTGACTATGTCATAAGAAAACTACCTATAAAAAAAAGCCCTGGTCCAGATGCCTTTCCAGCAGAATTCTACAAGACATTTAAGGAGGAATTGACTCCAATCCTACTGAAGGTATTCCAGGCAATTGAAAAAGATGGAACTCACCCCAAATCATTTTACGAAGCCAACATCACATTGATACCCAAGCCAGGTAAAGATCCAACAAAGAGAACTACAGGCCAATATCTTTGATGAACATAGATGCTAAAATTCTCAACAAGATCCTAGGGAACCGGATTCAACAATACATCTCAAAAATCATCCATCATGAACAAGTAGGCTTCATCCCTGGGATGCAAGGCTGCTTCAACATTCGTAAAAACATAAATGTAATTAAATACATCAACAGATGTCAAAACAAAAACCACATGATTATATCATTAGATGCAGAAAAAGCTTTTGATAAAATCCAGCACCCCTTCTTCATAAAAACCCTCAAACATCTAGGCAGACAGAGGA
>NW_006964703.1:0-762 GCF_000164805.1 Carlito syrichta
CCCTGGGAGACTGATGCAGGAGGCTGCCTGAGCCCAGGGTTTGGAGACAAGCCTGGGCAAAGTGGCCAAACCTCATCTCGGCTAGAGGTCCCCAAAAACGAGTCAGGCATGTTGGCCCCTGGAGTCCTGTCTGCTCAGGGACCAAGGCGGAAAAACAGCCTGAGTCCCTCAAGTTTAGACCCCGGGAGCCACGATCGTACTGCCACACCCCAACCCGTCGGATCTAGACTTCAGTGACAAAGAAAGATGCCTTCGACCTGCATCAGGACAGGCATCCAGGTCTCCCCGGGGAATGGTCCATGCGGGCAGTGAACAATGAATTGATCGGGAGAGGAAGGGGTCTTCCCCATCTGAAGGTGGCACACAGAATGACCAGAATGAGGGCTGGCCACAGCATTGCCAGACCGCCTTTATTGTCCTGTGCCCAACAGCTGCCGTAGCTCGAGGACATCTGTTTCATGAGCTCACATACATCTTTGCTGTTGGTCATGAGCATGGACGGTGGAGGCAGGCCTTCTGGGGTGAGTGCCTGAAGGCACAGGAGGGACATACCCAGTGGCCACTTTTGAAACCCCCCGAATGACAGGGCAAAGAGTGTCCTTTCCTGTCCCATCCCTGAGAGTGACTCCTCATGCTGTGTGCCAGGGGTGGTGGTGGTGGTGGTGGAGGTGATTATCATTTGGAGTCAGAATCCTCCTCTGTTGCCCAGTCTGGAGTGCAGAGGCATGCTCGCGGCCACCACAGACTCCACCTGCCGGGCTC
>NW_006964704.1:0-798 GCF_000164805.1 Carlito syrichta
CATGTAGATATTGTGACGGAGGAACCTTGTAAATGTGGTTTCTTAGTTCTCCTTAGCTAGAGATCATATAGATTCTGCATATGAGGACTACTATTACCTATGTTTCAGCTTCTAAACCTTGATTCTTGTTTAGCCCACAGCAGATGGCCTGTTGATTTTTAGGACTGAGGACTGCTATAATCCCCAATTCTTTTTCTTCCTTGGCTTGGTGCCGTGTATTTTCCTGTATATTTTGACTCTCATTAGATACATCCTGCTTTGAAATTCTGATTCCTTTTTAACACTTTCCAAGTTGCTCTGTAGATTTTTGTGATTGACGACTCGTGTAACCCAGGTTCCTTATTTTTCTTAGCAAAAGGTCATGTAGTTGCCTGCAAATAAGGAATCCATTTCCTAGATTCATGTTTGAAAACACCATGATTCGTGTTTAGCCCATTGCAAGATAAACTGAAATTTTTTTAGGATTGAGGACCCGAGTAACGCAGATTCCTTATTCTTACTTAGCAATAGGCAGTGTAGTTTCCTGTATGTGAGGACTCCCATTACCCAGATTCCTACTTCAAAAACCTGATTCGTGGTTACCTCTTAGGTAGATGGCCTGTAGTTTTAGGATTGAGGACTCATATAAGGAAGATTCCTTATACTTCCTTAGAAATATGACGTGTAGTTTCCTGTATATGATGACATCCGTTACCCAGCTTCCTGCTTCACTCTGCAGTATGCTAAGATAGTTCCTAGAGACCAAGAATTCCAGTTTTTTGGAAATCAGAAAAAGACGTCCATAATGTTCTTTGGGAC
>NW_006964705.1:0-832 GCF_000164805.1 Carlito syrichta
GCTGGAATAGCTAATTAAGTCAGCTATTTAACTCAGCTGGCTATCCAGGTGACTGGAGAGGTAGATAGCTAGTGATGTCAGCTGGCTAGCCAGATGGATTACTAGTAAATTCACCTAGTTTAGTCACATGGTTGGCCCAGCTACCTAGCTCATTAATCAACTAGTTAAGTCATCTGTCTAACCAGTTGGGTTGCTAGTTAAGTCACCTCTTTAAGTCAGTTGGCTAGGCAGCTCCCTAGTTAATTAAAAATCCAGTTGTCATTTGACTACACAGCTGGCTAGGTAGTCATTTCAGCTAGTTAATTCATCTGGCTAGCTAGTTAAGACAGCTAGTTAAGTCATCTGGCAAGACAGATGCCTAGCTGTGTAGTTAACTCGTTAAGTCACCTGGCTACCTACCTGGGTACCTAGTTAGGTCACCTAGTTAATTCAGCTCGCTAGCCAGCAGGATACCTAGGTAACTAGATAGTTAAGTCAGCTGGCAAGTATATGGTACACATATGTAGTTAACTAGTTAAATCAGCTGGTTAGCCACCTGATTAGCTAGTGATGTCAGCTTGTTAAATCAGCTGGCTAACCAGCTGGCTAACGAGTTCAGTCACCTAGTTGATTCAGTAGGCTATTCAGCTGACTAGCTGGTTAATTATGCTAGTTAATTCAAGTGGCTATCCATCTGGCTAGATAGATAGATAGCTAGCTAAGTCAGTTTGCTGGCCAGCTGGCTAGCTGGTTATGTCATCTAGAAAATTCATCTGTCTAGCCCGCTAGCTAAGTAGGCAGCTATTGAATTAAGTCAGCTGGGCTAGCCAGATGGTCACCTAGATAAGTCAGC
>NW_006964706.1:0-3172 GCF_000164805.1 Carlito syrichta
TCAGGCATTCTCCCTGGGGAGGGCTCATCCAATGACTGTGGATGCTTTATCCAGTGTCCCGGGTTGTTGGAAGGGAGTGGAAAAAATGCTTGGTCCCGAGAGGGGAGTAGAGGCCAGGCACAGGGGCTCATGCCTGATATCCCAGTGCTCTGGGTGGCCAAGGTGAGAAGGATGGACTGAGTCCCTGGGTTTGAGATCAGACCGGGAACCATGGCGAGACTTAGTACCTACAAGTAGCCAACAAAATGAGTGGTGGGGAACGTCTGTTGTACCGGACACTCAGGAGGTCACAAGGGAAGTATTGCTGAAACCCAGCTGGTGGAGGCCATGGTGGCCGAGCACGGGCCCCTGCGCTCCAGCCTAGGTGACAGAGCAGGACTCTGTCTCAGAATAATTGTACCAACCACCACCAACACCACAACCGCAGGCCAGAATCAGTGGTTCCGCCTGGTATCTTGGCATTACAGGCATGAGAGGCGAGTGGATGGCCTGAGCCTATGGGTGTGACATCAACCTGGGACACAGGATGAGACCTCGTCTCGGCCATCAAAAATAAATCCAAATATTAGCCAGGCATGGTGGTACAGGCCTGTGGTTCCAACCACTTAGGGGGCCGAAGCGGGAGGATTGCCTGAGCCCAGCAGGGGAAGTCTGCAGTGGCCATAAGCATGCCCCTGTGCTCCGGCCTTGACAACAGAGCATGATTCTGACTCCGATAAATAATAATCACAACCACCACCATGATCCCTGCCACCCAACGTGAGGAATCACCCTCAGGGATGAGAGAGGAAAATACACTTTCCTGCCTGTCATTTGTGGGAGGTTTCAAATGCGGTCACCGAGCAGTTCCATACAGAAACTTTGGCCACGTGTCCCAGAAGGCCTGCCTCCACCCTCCAAACCTGTGCCACATGCAAAAGACGCATGTGAGCTCAAGGAACAGAAGGTCCCGAGTTTGGGCGGCCGTTGCGCAAAGAATGATTAAGGTGGCCCAGCAATGCCATGGCCAGCGCAGGTTCCAGTCGTCTGGTCTGTCACCTTAGGGCAGGGGGAGGGCCCATTCCTTCATGATCACTCCATCATCCTCCGCCCATGATGACCTTTACCTGGGGAGAATTGGACACCCATCGTGATGCTCATGGGAGGTGTCTTTTTTACCTCCATTGGATGGGCTGGGGCATGGAAGCCAGATCGTGGCTCCCTGGGCATTTACAAGCGGAGCTCAAGCGATCCTCCTGCCTCCACCCCCGAGAAGCCAGAACTCTGATGGCCACCACATCTATCTCTAATTTAGGGACCTCTAGCTGAGCCAAGGTCTGGCCACATCACCTGGGCTGGTCTCTGACTCTGGGGCTCACCAGCCTAGGACTCCCAAGGCACAGGGCTGACTGTAGTGAGCCATGGTACCCGGCCTGGACTTGCAGGTTCTGTCTGCGAGGGTGACACAAAGGAACACCCTGTAATGGAGGCCACTGCATTCTGTGTAGCTGGGACCTTGGGAGCCACCACATCTGACTCCAGTGTCTGAGTTCTGGGGAGCAATGAGGTCTCACTACCTGGCCCAGGAGGATCTTGAACTCCAGGGGTCCAGCAGTCTCCCATCTTGGCCTCCCCAAAACACAGCCCAATTGTCTGCTGATCCACCATCATTTGGGAGCTCTAGGTCCAAGACTGAGGCCTCCTTCCCAAATGATTTCTGTCTGTTCATGATGATCCCAACTCCATACACAAATGGATACTCTTCTTCTCTTTCCTTTTTTTGAGTCTGAAATTCACTTTGTTGCCCAGGGTGGAGGGCAGTGTCTTGCTCAGAGCAACCACAGCCTTGGCCCACCAGGCCACAGCGAGTCATTCCCCCAATCCTTCCAGGGAGCCATAACGACAGGCACATGCCAACGTGCCTGGATCATTTGGGAAGGAGGGTAGAGATGAGGTTTCACCAAGTTGCCGAGGCATGTCTTGGACCCATGGGCTGGGACCGGCTGCTGGCCTCGGCCTCCCAAAGTGCTGGGATGATGAGGTTGAGCCCCCGAGGTTGGCCTCGATCCTACATCAAAAATAAACCAGAAGGCTGGCCACGGCGTTCCAGGCCTGGAATCCCAGCGCTCTGTGAGGCTGATGCAGGAGGATGGCTAGAACCCAGGAGCTCAAGGACAGGTTGGGCCACACAGGGAAACTCCGTCTCCACACCCATCCAAACAGGTGATCTGGGCTCATGGTGCCCATCATCTTTGCCATTCGAGAGGCTGAGGTAGGGGCATCGCTGGAGCCCATGATTTCAACACTGGTGGTGAACGATGGTGGGGTCCCTGAACCTCAGACTGGCCAAAGAGCCAGACCCTGTCTCCAAAAACATCAGAATCATACAGAGATTCTCAACTGCACATTGTATGTTCAAAGGGTGACTGCCTTTACAGCCAGAGAAAATGTGACTAGAGGGAAAGAAATGTCGCCAAGTAAGGAATGTTTCCATGGCCTTTTTTGGCATAAGGTCCTCGTTGCTGGGTCAGAGTGCCAGTCTGCCTGGAGCACATTCCTCACCTCAAAGAGGAGAGCCGGTGGGAACCCAGCCAGGTATCCTCATGAACTCTCACGCCAAACTGGTGGCAGACATTGGGTAGGGGTTGGGGCTGAAAGGTGCCAAGCTTGGAGGACCCTCCTACGTGAGGGTGTGAGGGGGAAGGACTGAGGGGAGAAGATTTGCAGGAGAATGGATTTCTAGGTTGATTAAGATATTTTTTCTTTCTTTCTTTACCTCTCTGTCTCTTTTATTTTGTCACTTGGTAGCCTTGCTTGGTCTCAAAGCACTCAAATCGGGCCATTCTCTCAGCCTGGGGCTCCCAAACTACTGAGATCATAGACTTTCCATTTGGTTGGCATCCTGGTCTTCCTGCCTGGTCTTGAACTCTGGTCCTGAAGTGATTTGCCTGCCGAGGCCTGCCCTCACTGAATGTTTTCTGGGTTTGACTAGGGGTCAAGATGGGAGCTTGCTATGGCATAGACCCTGGTCTCAGCTACTGGGCTACAGCCATCTTTCCGTCTTGGCCTCGCCAAGTGCCAAGGAGACAGGCCTGAGTAGCCTGACTGGCCCCCCATGGTTTGAGTGCCATGCCCCTGTCCCCCAGGCACACCCTGAGAGGAGCAAGCAGGTCCACGCTGGGAATCGAGGCAG
>NW_006964706.1:3696-6232 GCF_000164805.1 Carlito syrichta
AGATGCATGTGAGCTCAGGGAACAGATGGCCCCAACTTAGGGCAGTGGTCGGGCACAGAGTGATCAAAGCAGTCTAGCAATGCCATGGCCAGCCCAGGTTCTGGTAGGCTCATCTGCCACCATCAGGTGTGGGGAGGGCCCCTTCCTCTCCCGATCACTCCATTGTCCCCCGTCCAATCAGACCAGTCACTGGGGAGAATGGATGCTCATCATGATGCATGTAGGAGGCGTCTTTTGGTTGCCAGAGTCTCCAGCGACCAGAATGGGCCACAGCTGCACAATCGTGGCTCCTGGTGCCTCGACCTGCAGGGATCAGGTGGTCCTCGCACCTCAGACCCCGAGCATCTGAGACTCCAGGGGCCACCACACCTGTTTCAATTTTGGAGACCTCTCATCCAGACGAGGTCTGTCTATGTTGCCCGGGCTGGTCTACGACACCTGGGCTCAGGTTGCCTCCTGCCTTGGCCTCCCAGGGCACAGATCTGATGACCGTGAGCCATGGATCCAGGCCTGGACTCACACTTTCTGTTGGCAGGGGTGACACAAAGGAATGCCCCAGAATGAAGGTCACAGCTTCCTGTGTATTCAGGACCGTGGCCGCTACCACATGTGATTACTGTGTTTGTGTTCTGGGGAGTGACATGGTCACGCTATGTGGCACAGGTTGGTCTCGAAATCCTGGGTTACAGTGGTCCCCTGCCTTGGCTTCCCAAAGCTACAACCCAATTGTCTGCTGATCCACCATCTTTCAGGAACTCTAGGCCTAAGCCTGGGGCCTCCTTCCCTAAAGATCTCTGTCTATTCCTGATGATCCCAACTTCATACACAAATGGATGCTCTTTTTTTTTCTTTTGTCCTTTTTTCTTTGAGTGGGATTCTCACTCTGGTGCCCAGGATGGTGGCCAGTGACTCACTCCCGTCCACTACAGCCTTGGCCTGTTGGACTCCAGTGAGCCTTTCCCCAGCCTCCAAGGAGCAGGAACAAAAGGCATGCTCCAACATGCCCAGCTCATATGGAATGAATGGTAGAGATGAAGTCTCACTGAGGTGCACGGGAGGATCTCTGCTGGTGGGCTCGGGTTGGCCACTGGAGTCGGCCTTCCAAAGGGCTGGGATGACGAGGCTGGTCCCCCAAGCCAGGCCTCATATTTTGTCAAAAATGAAACAGAAGCCCTGGTGCAGTGGCCCATGCCTGGAATCCCAGCGCTCTGGCAGGCTGAGTGGGGAAGATGTCTTGAGCCCAGGACCAAGGCCAGCCCTGTGCAATGCAAGGAGACTCCATCTCTGCACCCATCCAAACAGGGGGCCTGAGGTCAAGGTGCCCGTTTTCTGGCCATTCCACAGGCTGAGGCGGGAGGATCACTGGAGATCAAGATTTCGATGCTGGTGGTGAATGAGGGTCTTGTCCCCCAGCCCCAGCGTAGACCAGAGAGCCAGAGTCTGTCTCCAAAATAATGAGAATCGTACACATATTCTCAACTGTGCATGGTGTGTTTACAGGGCGACTGGCTTTAGAGCCAAGAAAAAAGAGATTCAGGTGGAAGAATTGTCCCCAGTCTGGGATGTGTCCTTGGCCTTTCTTGGTAGAATGTCCGCATTTCCAAGTCTGACTGTCAGCTAGCCTGGGGCAGATTTCTCACCTCAGAGAGGAGAGTTGGCAGGAACCTGGCCATGGATACTCGGGAACTCCCATACCAAAGCCAGGGCAGCCATTGGGGGTGGTTGGGGCCCGAAGGTCCCAAGCTTGAGTGTTCTCACATGTGGTGGGGTGCAGAGGGAAGGACTGAGGGCAAAAAATTTGCAGAATGGATTTCATTCCTTCTTTCTTTCTTTCTTTTCTTCTTTCTTTCATTCTTTCTTTCTTTCTATCTTTCTTTCTTTCGTTCTTTCTTTCGCACTTTCACACTTTCTTACTTACTTTCTTTTATTTCCTCATTAGGTTGCACAGGCTGCTCTCAAACCGCACAACTCAGGCCATACTCTCTCTCGGCCTGGGCCTCCAAAATTGCTGTGATCACAGGCTTTCCATTTGGTCGACATCCTGGTCTTCCTCCCTGGTCTTGAACTCCCAACAATGCCTGCTCTCACCCAAGGTTTTCTGGGTTTAGCTTGGGGGACTCCCTGAGTGCTGAGAAGACAGGTGTGAGTGACTCAGCAGGACACCCCGGACAGTTTGAGAGTCACACCCTCCCTTTCCCGAGGTGGATCATGGGAGGAGCCAGCAGGTCCACACCAGGGATTGAGGCTGGCGGATGTGTGGGTGCCCCAGGGGAGACACATCCCTGCACCAGGCTCTCCCTTGGGGTGTGCTCGTTGTGTGACTCTGGCCACCATCTCCAGGGTACCAGGCCATCTGAAGGGAGCCCACCTTGCAGTGGGGCCCTGAGAGGGGTGTGAAGGCCTGACACAGGTGCTAATGCCTGTCATCCTGGTGCTTTGGGAGGCTGAGGTGAAAGGTTGATCTGAGCCCCCTGGTTTGAGCCCAGCCCGGGTACCTTGGTGAGACCTCGTCTCTACAAGAAGTCAAAAAAATGGA
>NW_006964706.1:7416-8729 GCF_000164805.1 Carlito syrichta
TGCCTCCCACCTTGGACTCCCAGGGCGTGGGAATGAGGACCGTGTGCCATGGTGCCCAGCTTGGACTCACATGTTCTGTCTGTGGGGGCAACACAAAGGAATGCCCTGGGATGAAGGTGACTGCATCCTGTGTCCGGGACCGCGGGTGCTGCCTCACGCCACTCCTATGTGTGCATTCCCAGGAGTGACGAGGTCTCGCTACATGGTTTAGTCTGGTCTCGAACTCCTGGGTGGCTCCACTAGTCCAGTGCCTCAGACTCCCAAAGCCACAGCCTGATTTTCTGTCGATCATCCATCTTTCAGGAATTCTAGGCCCAAGGCTGAGGCCTCTTTCTCAAATAATCTCTGTCTGTTCATGATGATCCCCACTACACAAACAAATGGATACTCTTCTTTTTTTTTCCTTTTTTTCTTTGAATCAGAGTCTCTCCATTGGCCAGGCTATAAGGCGATGGATCGCTCCAGGTCACAACAGTCTCAGCCTGTTGGGCTCTGGCGAGCATTTGCCTGGCCTTCCAAGGAGTCGAAAAGACAGGTACATGCCACCACACCAAACTCAGTTGGGAAGAAGGGTGGAGACGAGTTCTCGCCAAGTTGCCCTGGCATGTCTTGGATCATCGACTAGGACTGGTTGCTGGCCTTGGCATTCCAAAATACTGGGATGAAGAGGCTGAACCCCTGAACCTGGCCTTGATTCTTCATCAAAAATGAACTAGAGGTCTGGCTCTGAGGCCTACACCTGGAAGACCAGCACTCTGGGAGGGCAAGATGGGAGTCTGGCTGGAGTGCAGGAGCCCAAGGCCAACCTGGACCATGCAGGAAGCCTCCACACCCATCCAAAAGGGTGTCTGTGATCAAGGTTCCCATCGTCCCGGCCACGCCAGAGACTGAGGCTGGAGGATTGCCAGAGCCTGCAATTTTGAGGATGGCAGTGAACAATGTTCATGTCCTGGAGACCCAGCCTGGGCCACAGAGCCAGACACTGTCTCCAAATGCATCAGAATCATACATATATTCTAAACTGTGCATGGTGTGTTCACAGGGTGACTGGTTTTAGAGTCAGGTAAAATGGGATTGGTGGAAACATCCCTGGGTGAAGTATGTGTCCTGGCGTTTCTTCGTGAAAGTCCTCATTGCCGAGTGGGATGGTTGGCCTGCCTGGGGCACATGTATAACCTCAAAGAGGATAGGCTGCAGAAACTCAGCCAGGGGGCCTCGGGAACTCCTGTACCAAAGCGAGGGCAGCCATTGGGAGGAGTTTGGGGCTGGAAGGTGTCAAGTGTGGGGCACTCTCACATGAGGGGGCAAAGGAT
>NW_006964707.1:0-674 GCF_000164805.1 Carlito syrichta
CACTATTGGAATTCCTTGATTTTTTATTGAATCGGGCAGTGGAAGGATGGAATGAGAGGAAGCACCCAGCTTTTGGCAGTTTCCATCCAGCATACAAAGTCTTTCCATTTCAGGCCAACATAGACAGATTATAGTAATATATCTAATTCTCTTCCCATATCTGAGACACATTGCCTTACTGTGAAGCTGGGACTCAGTGAGTTTGAACCATATTCCAAGACTACAAAGCTAGATCATGCTGGAGGTGTAATCCTAGGTCTTGAAGTAAACACATAAGTTGGGAAAATGAATGAAGGAGTTATTAGACTGCACTGAGGAAAAGAGGGTCCTATGCCTATTTAAAATGGTATTTTCTCTCTTTTTGTCTGGATTATGTTCACAAAAGCTACCCTCAAACTTACTGTGATTTCCATATCTGCAGGGCAAATTGATTGAATTAATGTCACATATTTTTTCATGTAATTATGTGCATACTATTATTTGTTATTCCCCTTTGTTTATTCCCCCTACTTCCAGTGCAATTCCTCTCATTATACTTTTATTTGAAGGTGTATCTTTTCTCTAGTATTATTATTTATTTAATTATGTATGTACATATGTACTTAAATCTTAAAGAGAATTTTCTAACATTATTTCGGATGATTGTGTCTATTTAAATTGTGCAATCTGAGGAA
>NW_006964708.1:0-709 GCF_000164805.1 Carlito syrichta
GCTAGCAAATCAGCTAGGTACTTAACTAACTAGTCAGTTAGCAACTTAGCTAGCTGGTCAGCTAACTAGTGGGCTTGCTCACTTTCCATCAGGTCAGGTAACTAATTGGCTCGCTCACCTGACAACCGTTCAGCAAACTAGTCAGCTTGCTCACCAGCCAACAAGTCAAATAACTTGTCAGCTTACTCGCAGGCCAACAGGTAGTCTAACTAGTTGACTTCCTCACCAGCTGACTAGTTAATCAACTCACCAGTCAGCTCGCTTGCTGTTTGACTAGTTAAGGCAGCTCACCCATTGGCTCACTGGTCGACTGACATTTGAAGTCAGCTCACTGGTCGACTCAATCAATGGTCGACTAGTTAAGTCTTCTGAGCTGTTGACTCACTCGCCAGCTGACTAAATTCAGCTTACCAGTGAGCTCACTAGCTGGTCGATTAGTTAAGTCAACTGACCAGTCGGCTCACTCGCTGGCTGACTACTTAAATCAGCTGATATATCGGCTCAGTCACCAGCCAACTAGTTAAGTCAGCTGACAATTCGCCTCACTCACCAGCCAATTAGTTGTCAGATCACCTGAAGGCTTATTTGCAGGCTTACTAGTTAAGTCAGCTAATGGGTCAGCCTACTAACTGGAAAACATATTTAGTCAGCTAACCAATCACCTGGCTAATCGGTCACCTTTTCAGCTGATAAGCTAGCTCAGCTAACT
>NW_006964709.1:0-918 GCF_000164805.1 Carlito syrichta
CAATATGAGAGAACCGTAATAGAGTATACCATAGACTTACGTTAAGAGCATGCTATAAAGCCGGGCTCGGTGGCTCAGTCTGTAATCCCGTGCCTTTGGGAGGTTGAGGTGAGTGGATCGCCTGAGCCCGTGGGTTCGAGACCCACCTGGGCGGCAAGACCTCATCTCTACAATAAATCAAAAGTCAGCCAGGCATGGTAGCACTTGCCTGTAATTCCGGCTACTTGGAAGGCTGAGGCGGAAGCATCGCCAGAGCCCAGCAGGCCAAGGCTGCGGTGGCTGGGAGCGACCACTGCGCTCCAGTCTGGGTGACTGAGACCCCAACTCAAAAAAAAAAAAAAAAAAGAGCATGCTATAACCCAATAAATATATAATCGGCTTATGGACAATAACACAGCCATTTTTAATTTTCTGTCTTAAAACATAACCTGTAACTGTTTAAAGTTCCAGTTATGGGAAAAACTGCAAAGCTCCAGTTATTCTTCCCTTGTCTCACTTTCCCCTTAACAGCAACCAATCAGGTGCCAGGGGATAATCACCTAAGTTTCCAGATGTCTCTGCAACTTCCCTAGCTAGTGGGCCAAGGTCAGCCCGAGTCAGGCTAGCCAATCTTCCATGATTAAGCTGACCACCAGAGGTTACTGCTCAATTAAATGGTAACAAGAGTAGAAAGCCCCCCCAAACTCTCCTCCCTTTGTGTAAAAGCATAAAAGCCATCTGCTTAAGGAAGTCAGGGCCTCTGAGTGTGCTCTGCTGCATCGGTTGTCAACAGAGGTCCAGGCTCGAGCTTGTAAATGAAAACTCTCTTGAATTTTCATCAGAATTTGGCTCTTGGTGGTCTCTCGGATTGAACTTTCGGCCACTACAATTAGAAAAAAAAATCACAGCAGTCACACCTACGTGATTGCAGCATCTCCA
>NW_006964710.1:0-785 GCF_000164805.1 Carlito syrichta
TTATGTATCCATTCTAGCAGTCTATATATTTTTAGTGGGTCATTGAGATCATTTACACTCAGAATTAATAATGATATGTAAGATACTACTCAATCATACTAGTTGTTGTCTGGTTGCTTTATTTATTTATTTTCTCTATTGTGTTGGTATTTCTTAAGGCCTGTGCAGTTTTTTGATTTTCAGCTTTTTGTTTTTGTTTGTTTGTTTGTTTTTACTAGTGTATTTTGCCTGTTTGTTTCAGTATTTAGATCTCCTTTGAATTTTTCTTATGGAACTGGTCTAGTAGTGACAAATTCCATCAGAATTTATTCTCTGTGAAGGATTTTATTTCTCCTTCATTTATGAAACTTAGTTTTGCAAGATACAAAATCCTTGTTTGACTGTTATTCTGTTTAAGGAGGCTGAAGATGGGAACCCAGTCACTTCTCGCTTGTAGGGTTTTCTTTGTAAACTCTGTTGATAGTCTCAGAGATTTATCCTTATATATTAATTAATGTTTTTCTCACTGCTGTTAAAATTATTTTCTTCACATTAACTTTGTATAGGTAGATGATTATATGCATTGGTGATGACCTTTTGCAATTAATCTTCTGGGATTTCTTTGGTCTTGTGTCTAGATGTTTAGATCTCTGGCAAGGTCAGGTAAGTTTTCCACCATTATTCCCTCAAATAGGTTTCCAAACTTGTTTCTTTCTCTCTCCTCTTCTACTGAGCACCTGTGGTTCTTAGTTTGAACATTTTACATAGTTTCAAGTTTCTGAGACTTTGCTCCATTCTTTTTATTT
>NW_006964711.1:0-1789 GCF_000164805.1 Carlito syrichta
GATTCACCTTTCGGCTCATTTGCCACCTGACTAGTTAAGGCAGCTCGCGTGTGCCATCACTTGCCAGTCCACTAGTTAAGTTGCCTCACAGGTCGGCTCACTAACTGGCCTACTAGTTAAGTCCTCTGACGATTTGGCTCACTTGCCAGCCGACTAAAGTCAGTTGACCTGTCAGCTCACTCGCCGGCCGACTAGTTAAGACAGCTAACCTGTCGGGTCACTCTCTGGACAATTAGTAAAGTCAGCTCACCTCTCGGTTCACTCGCCGGCCGAATAGATAAGTCAGCTAAGTGGTCAGTGGATTAGCAGGCCAACTAGTAAAGTCAGTTAAACAAACGGCCGACTAGTCGGCTAACTTGTCAGCCGACAATTTAGCTCAGGTAACAAGTCATTAACAAGTTAGGCCAGCTAACTATTCGGCCTACTAATCGGCCTATTAGTTACTTCAGCACATCAGCCACCCTGTTAGTTAACAGAGCTGACTCGTGGGTCAACTCATCAGCCAACAAGTAAAGTCACCTAGCTAACTCGTTAAACAACTAGGAAAGTCAGCTAGTTAACTCATTTACCAAGTAGTTAAAAGAGGTAGCTAACTCATTAACCAACGAATTAATTCGGCTATCTCATTAGCCCAACTAGTTAAGTCAGGTAGGGAAGTCAGCTTGCTAGCTAGTTAATTCAGCGAGCCAAGTCAGCTGTCTAGCCAGTTGCCTCTGTGGGTAGCCAGCTAGTTAAGTCAGCTGTCTAGCCAGTTGCCTCTGTGGGTAGCTAGCTAGTTAAGTCAGCTGGCTAGCCAATTAACCAAGCGAGTTAAGAATCCTAGTTAAGTCAACTCACTAACCACCTTGTTACATAGGTAGCTAGGTAGTTAGCTAGTTATCTCAGCTGCCTATTCAGCTGGTTAACTAGGTAGCTAGGCAGTTAAGTCAGCCTTCTAGCCTGCTGGCTAGTTACTTAAGTCACTTAGTGAAGTCAGCTGCCTAGACAGCTGGCTAGCTAGGTAGCTAGATATTTGTCAGCTGTCTAGCTAGCCAGGTATAGAGCTAGTTAAGTTAGCTGGGAAGCCACCTGGGTAACCAGTTAAGTCTGCTAGTTGTTCCAGCTGGCTAGCTGGTTAAGACAACTAGTTAAGTCAGCTGGATAGCTACGTACCAATTAAGTTAATTCAGCTTGCTAGGCAACTGGCTAGTTATTTAAATCAGCTAGTTAATTCATCTGGCTTCCCAGCTGGATAGCTATGTAGCTAACCAGTTAAGTCAGCTGGCTAACCAGTTGGCTAGCTAGTTAAGGCACCTAGTTAAGTCAGCTTGCTAGTCAGCTGATTAGCTAGGTAGCTAGGTAGTTAATTCAGCAGGCAAGCCAGCAGTATATGTCAGTAGCTAGCTCCTTAAGTCAGCTTGCTAGCCACCTAGCTAGCTGGAGATGTCAGCAAGTTAAATCAGCGGGCTTGCCAGTTGTCTAACTAGTTATGTCAGATATTTGAGTCAGCTGGCCAGCCAGCTGACTAGCTGGATAAGTCAACTAGTTAATTCAAGTGGCAATCCAACTGGCTAGTGAGTTATCTCGCTAGTTAAGTCTGTTAGCTAGCCAGCTGGATGGCTGGTTAAGTCAGCTAGTTAAGTCAGCTGTCTAGCAACCTGGCTAGGTAGGTAGCTAGGTAATTAAGTCAGCTGCCTAGCTGGCTGGCTAGCTAGTAAAGTCAGCAAGTTAAGTGAGCTACTGAGCCAACTTGCTAGCTATGTGGCTAGCTAGTTAAGCTAGCTGGTTATCCCATGGCTATCTAATTATG
>NW_006964712.1:0-655 GCF_000164805.1 Carlito syrichta
CTGGCAGACCGACCTTCCGGCTCGGCAACAAGGTCCTTCTGCCAAGATAGGCGAGGGACACATCCCTCTCGCAGTGACATTTCTTCCCCAAATCCCATTTTTCCTGGATCTAAAGACAGTTGCCCTGTAAATACACCATGAGCAGTTGACAATCTGTGTACGATTCTGATGTTTTTGGAGATGGGGTATGCCTCCGTGACCAAGCCTGGGACCCGTGGAAACTACCAAAGTTCATTGCCAGCCTTGAAACCGCGGGCTCTGATGATCCTCCTACTTCAGCCTCAGGAGTGCCCAGGAAGATGGGCACCTAGACCCCAGACACCCTGTTTGGATAAGTGCAGAAACGGGGTCTCCCTTCGTGGCTCGGTCTGGCCTTGGGCTTCTGGGCTCCAGCCATCCTCTGACCTCGGCCTCCCAGAGCATTGGAATTCCAAACATGGGCTGCCAGGCTAGGTCTTCTGGTTTGTTTTTGAGGAAGGATAGAGCCCAGGTTCTGGGGCTTAGCCTCATCATCCCATCACTTTGGGAGGCCAAGGCCAGTGGCCAGCCCGAACCCATGGGTTGAGACCCACCCGGGCACCACGGTGAGACTCGTCATTACACTTCATCCCAAATGAGCTGGACGTGATGGCTTGCGTGTTGTTCCGGCTACTCA
>NW_006964713.1:0-422 GCF_000164805.1 Carlito syrichta
TGTTTGCTAATGATATAATCTTATACCTAGAAAATCCTAAAGACCCATCTAAAAGACTCCTGAACTTGATAAATAAATTCAGTAAGTTCTCAGGTTGCAAAATAAACACACACAAGTTAGCAGTACTGCTGCATAGTAATAATGACCAAGCTGAGAATCAAATCAGCAACTCAATTCCATTTATAATAGCTGCCAAAAAATTAAAATACCGGAAAATATATTTAACTAAGGAGGTAAAAGTTCTCTACAAAGAGAACGACAAGACACTGATGAAAGAAATCACAGAGAACCTTAACAAATGGAAAAATATTCCATGTTCAATAACTGGAAGAACTGTTAAAATGACCATTGTTAAAATTACCATACTACCCAAAGTAACCTGTAGATTAGATGAAAACGCTATGAAACTGCTAGTGTGATTT
>NW_006964714.1:0-821 GCF_000164805.1 Carlito syrichta
AGAAGATGGCCCGAGTTGGATGGTTTGAGAGCAGCCTGGGCAATCTAGTGAGGAAAGAAAGAAAGAAAGAAAGAGAGAGAGAGAGAGAGAGAGAGAGAGAGAAAGAAAGAAAGAAAGAAAGAAAGAAAGAAAGAAAGAAAGAAAGAAAGAAAGAAAGAAAGAAAGAAAGAAGCTCATTCTCCTGTAAACCTTCTGTCCTCAGTTCTTCCTCCCCACCCCCTCACATGGGAGGGTCCACCAAGCTCCTCACCTTCCATCCCCAAATCCCCTCCAGTTCTTGTCCTCGAATAAGTGTGGGAATTCCCTTGGCTCCCTGTCCAGGTTCATGCTGGCTCTCTTCTCTTATGTCAGAAATGTGCCCCTGGCAGTCTGACCCTCTGACTCGGCAACAAGGACCTTCTGCCAAAAAAGCCCATGGACATATCCATCACCCCCACATTTCTTCCCCCCAATCTGATTTTTTCCTGGCTCTAAAGCCAGTCACCCTGTAAAAAAAACACATGCAGTTGAGAATCTGTATGATTTTGATGTTTTTAGAGACAGGGTATTGCTCTGTGTTTCAGGCTGGCACCTGGGGACATGACCGTCATTCATCACCAGCTTTGAAATTATGGGCTCTGTCAATCCTGCCACCTCACGCTCCAGAGTGGCCAAGATGACCGGCACCTTTACACCAGACCAAATGTTTGAATGGCTGCGGAGCTGGGGGGTCTTCCTGTTTTCCCCAGCCTGGCCTTGGGCTCCTGGGCTCCAGCCATCCTCCCACCTCAGCTCCCAGAAATTTGGATTCCACACATGAGCAGCCATGCCAGGCATGCTGG
>NW_006964715.1:0-326 GCF_000164805.1 Carlito syrichta
TGCTATAACCCACATTCATGCCTCAATCCCAGATTCTTCTTTAGCCGTCAGCAAGATGACCTGCAGGTTTACAGGACTGAGGACTCGTATAACCCAGATTCCTTATTTTTAGCAACCGCCGTGCAGTTACCTGTATATGAGTACTCCTGTTCACAGATACATGCGTCAAAAGCTTGATTCTTGTTTAGAACTTAGGAAGACGCCGCATACATTTTTGGAAATTGAGAAAACATGTCTCCCATATTCCTTATTCTTTCTTAGGAAAAGTCAGTGCATTTGCCTGTATATGAGGATTTCATTTACCTACTTTATGCTTAAAAAACCTA
>NW_006964715.1:2037-2902 GCF_000164805.1 Carlito syrichta
TTCGCTGTTAGTTATACTATTATCCTATTATGATTTAACGTAATCCCTTATAACTCAGTTAAAACTTATTCTTAAACTACCAAACTTTACTATAATTCATATGAGTTTCATATGTCTAAACATTAATTTTTATATAATCTAATGATTGACCTTTAATACTATTCTTCATCATATTAAGCTAATACCTCATAATTAATTCTTTCATAAATCATATAGTAACTATTACACTTGAATAATGTAGCAAAAGGAAACAAAACAGCAAGCGCAAATTTATGCAACTATGAGTGTATATGTACATATTTTATCCTAACAAGTCTACTTTAAAAATCAAATAGTACCTGTCACACTCTTGAACAAGGAAATGCATGGACGCCATGTTGGCGACTGTGGGCTGAAGCAGACAGAGTTTCGGTAATTAACGAAACAAAAGAAAACGTTCTGCCTGGCTAGGGGCAGGGTGACAAAACTATCATGGTAATTAGTTTCTAATCTTAACCCTTAGGGACACTGCTTTCCAAAGCTGACTAACCAGTCTACCAGGGAATAGAAGATAAAAATATCTAGAAAGAAGTAAAACTTAGAAAGACAGAGAGAAATAATTCTGCTATGCACTTTCCATCAGGTGTATTGAGATTTACTTATAAGTTTTACTGCCATGTATGCACACTGGTCACTAATCACACGCCAATATTATAGGTATAACTGATATCCTATGTCAGAGGCGATCTTCCAGATGGGCGTTTACAGGCCTCAGCAATGTAGCTATAGATGTTGGCTCCCAACACAGATTCCTTATTCTTCTTTACCGAGGGCCATGTCATGTCCTGTATTTGAGGCCTCCCTTTCCCCAGAAACCTGTTTGGAA
>NW_006964716.1:0-690 GCF_000164805.1 Carlito syrichta
CTGGGCATGGTGGCATGCACCATCATTCTGGCCACTTGGGAGGGTGGAGAGGGAGGATCACCAGATCCCAGCCAGTGGAGGCCATGGAGGTCTAGAGTGGGCCACTTAATTCCAGCCTGGGTGACAGAGCAGGACTCTGACTCAGAATAAAAATACCAACTACCACCACAACAACAACCACAGGTAGGGCTCAGGGGCTCAGCCTGTCATCCTGGCCCTTCAGATGCCCAGGCAAGTGGACGGTCTGAGCCTGCATGATCAACAGCAGCTGGGGACATGGGGCAAAACCTCAATGTCACCATAAAAATAACTTTAAAGATTAGCCAAGCATGGTGGCACAGGCCTGTGGTTCCAGCCACTTGGTGTCCAAGGCAGGGGGATCTCCTGAGACCGGTAGGTGGAATATGAAGAGGCAGTGAACATACCCCTGCACTCTGACCTGTGTGACAGAGTGGCAAAGATCATTCAAGGCAGCCCAGCAGTTCTGCGGCCAACCCAGGTTCCTGTCACCCTGTTTACCAACTTCGGGCAGGGACAGGGCCCCTTCTTCTCTCAATCTTCCCATTGTCTGCAGACCACACGGACATTTACTGCAGAGCTGTGACGCAAGTCGTGATGCACGTTGAGGCATCTTTTTTTGTCACCAGAGTCTCCATCAGACGATCTTGGACATGGCAGTACCATCATGGA
>NW_006964717.1:0-663 GCF_000164805.1 Carlito syrichta
TGAGCATAACCCTGCCTTCTGACCTAGGCGACAGAGAAGAATTCCGACTCCAAATAATAATAATCACTTCCACCACCACCACCACCACCCCTGATACCCAGCACGAGGAGTCACCCTCAGGGATGGGAGAGGAAAAGGCACTTTCCAGCCTGTCGTTTGTGGGAGGTTTCAAAAATGGTCAATGGGCAAGTCCTCCCTGTGCCTTTGGCCACGTGCCCCAGAGGGCTGGCTTCCACCCTCCACACTCATGCCCCAAGGCAAAGTCCATGTGTGGACTCACTGAGCAGACGAACCCGAACAAATGCAGGCATTGGGCACAGTGTGATCAAGGCGGTATGGCAATGTTGAGGGCAGTCCAGGTTACAGTCGTCCTGTCTGCCACCCTCGGGTTGTGGGAGGGCCTCTTCATCTTCCATTCCCTCCATCATCCTCCGCCCATGCAGACCTTTATCTGGGACCCCTGGAAGCTCGTCATGACGCACGTGGGAAGTGTATTTTTTGTGACCAGAGTCTCCATCACCCGGATGGGAATGGCAGGTGATCATGGCCCCCACGGCCTCCATCTGAGGGGCTCAGGTGTTCCTCCCAAGACCTGGTTGCTAATTTAGGGTCAGAGTCCCCAAGCATCATAATTTAGAAACCTATTATCTCATTCATTTGTGT
>NW_006964718.1:0-1049 GCF_000164805.1 Carlito syrichta
AACCACCAATCAGCCAGTGCTCTGGGGTCCACCACACCTAACTCGATTTTGGGACATCTTGCTGGGATGAGTTCTGGCCACTTCGCCTGGGCTGGTCTCCAACTCGGGGACTCAGGCAGCCTCCAGCCTCGGAATCCCAGTGCACGGGTCGGACTGCCATGAGCCACAGTGCCCAGTTTGGACTCACACGTGCTGTGGACAGGGGCGAGGCAAAGTCACACCCTGGGATGGAGTCTACAGCATTCCCATGTAGCTGGGACCACGTGCAACTCCAGTGTTTTGTCTTCAGGGAGTGACAAGTCCTTGGTACGCAACCCAGGCTGGTATTGAACTCCTGGAATCCAGCATTCCCCCACCTCAGCCTCCCAAAGCCGCAACCTGATTGTCTGCTGATCCTCTGTCTTCCTGGAACTTTAGGCCCAAGCTTGGGACCTCCTTCCCAAATGATCTCTGTTCATGATGATCCCAACTACATACACAAATGGAAGCTCTTTCTTTTTTCCTTTATTCCTTTTTTTATCTTTGAGTTGGAGTCTCACTCCTTTGGGTGGAGGGCGGTGGCTCTCTCCCAGCAACCCTGGCCTCAGGCCGCTGGACTCTGGCAGGCTTTTCCTCCACCTCCTGGGGACCCAGTAGTACAGGCGTGTGCCACCATACCTGGCACATTACTGGCACACTCCTGTCGTTCCGGCCATTTGGGCTGCTGCAGCAAGAGCATCACCAGAGCTCAGCCGGTGGAGGCCACAGTGGCTGAGAGCAGGTCTCTGTGCTCCAGCCTTGGCGACAGAGTGTGATGCTGCATCAGAATAATAATACCCACCACCACCACCACAACTACAGGCCAGGCTAGGGGGCTTATCCTGGCATCTCGTCCATTCAGAGGTCGAGTTGGTGGATGGCCTGAGCCTGCACATTTGACGCCAACCAGGGACACTGGGTGGGAGGATTGCCTGAGCCCAGCTGGTGGAGTCCGTGGTGACCATGAGCGTGCCCCTATGCTCATGTATGGGTGACAGAGAGGGATTCCGAATCCAAAACATAATAATCAC
>NW_006964719.1:0-694 GCF_000164805.1 Carlito syrichta
GGCGAGTAGATGGTCAGAGCCTGTGGGTTCGAGACCAGCCCAGGATACTGGGTGAGACTTCGTTTCAGAAATCAAAAATAAATCTAATGATTAGCCAGGCGTGGTGGCAAAAACCTGTGATTCCAGTCACCCAGCGGGCTGAGGCAGAAGGATGGCCTGAGCCTGGCAGGTGTAGTCCGTGGTGGCCATCAGTGTGCCCCTGCACTCAGACCTAGGAGACAGAGTGGAATTTCGACTCCAAATAATAATAATCACCGGCACCGCCACCACCACCACCCCTGCCACCTAGCATGAGGAGTCACCCTCAGGGATGGGAGAGAACAGGTAGTATCCTGCCTGTCGTTCATGGGAGTTTTCAAATGTGGCCATCTGGCATGTCTGTCCTGTGTCTTCAGCCACGTGTCCCAGTAGGCCAGCCTCCACCCTCCACACTCATGCCCCACAGCAAAGATGCATGTGAGCTCAGGGAACAGATGGCCCCAACTTAGGGCAGTGGCCGGGCACAGAGCGATCAAAGCAGTCTAGCAATGCCATGGCCAGCCCAGGTTCTGGTCAGCTCGTCTGCCACCATCAGGTGTGGGGAGGGCCCCTTCCTCTCCCGATCACTCCATTGTCCCCCGTCCAATCAGACCAATCACTGGGGAGAAGTGGATGCTCATCATGATGCATGTAGGAGGTGTCTTTTGGTTGCCAG
>NW_006964719.1:1907-2809 GCF_000164805.1 Carlito syrichta
GGGCCTGGAGTCAAGGTGCCCATTTTCTGGCCATTCCACAGGCTGAGGCGGGAGGATCACTGGAGACCAAGATTTCGATGCTGGTGGTGAATGATGGTCTTGTCCCCCGGCCCCAGCGTAGACCACAGAGCCAGAGTCTGTCTCCAAAATAATCAGAATCGTACACATATTCTCAACTGCGCATGGTGTGTTTACAGGGCAACTGGCTTTAGAGCCAAGAAAAAGGAGATTCAGGTGGAAGAATTGTCCCCCAGTGTGGGATGTGTCCTTGGCCTTTCTTGGTAGAATGTCCGCATTTCCAAGTCTGACTGTCAGCTAGCCTGGGGCAGATTTCTCACCTCAGAGAGGAGAGTTGGCAGGAACCTGGCCATGGATACTCGGGAACTCCCATACCAAAGCCAGGGCAGCCATTGGGGGTGGTTGGGGCCTGAAGGTCCCAAGCTTGGGTGTCCTCACATGTGGTGGGGTGCAGAGGGAAGGACTGAGGGCAAAAAATTTGCAGAATGGATTTCATTCCTTCTTTCTTTCTTTCTTTCTTTCTTTCTTTCTTTCTTTCTTTCTTTCTTTCATTCTTTCTTTCTTTCTATCTTTCTTTCTTTCGTTCTTTCTTTTGCACTTTCACACTTTCTTACTTACTTTCTTTTCTTTCCTCATTAGGTTGCACAGGCTGCTCTCAAACCGCACAACTCAGGCCATACTCTCTATCGGCCTGGGCCTCCAAAATTGCTGTGATCACAGGCTTTCCATTTGGTCGACATCCTGGTCTTCCTGCCTGATCTTGAACTCCCAACAATGCCTGCTCTCACCCAAGGTTTTCTGGGTTTAGCTTGGGGGGCTCCCTGAGTGCTGAGAAGACAGGTGTGAGTGACTCAGCAGGACACCCCGGACAGTTTGAGAGTCAC
>NW_006964720.1:0-719 GCF_000164805.1 Carlito syrichta
TACTACATTGAGAAGTAGAACAGAAATAAGAAAAATGTAACCACTTGTTGATACACACTTCAGTTGTTTCAGTTCCTTGGAATTGTAACTAATGCCACAATGAACATGGGAGTGCAGATATCTTTATGAGATGGTGATATCATATCCTTTGAGAACATGTTCAACGTAGGGATTGCTGGGTCATAGGTAGTTCTATTTTTAATTTCTTTAGAAGCCTCCATAGTGTCTCCTATAAATGCATATGCTATATAAGACCAAAGGCAATAAAATTATATTGCATTTGGGATTTATGTTATATGAGTAGATTTTAGCTGCTCTTGCCACAGAAACAAAACAGAAGTTGGTAACTATCAGATAATTGATGTCAATTTCCTTTACTATAGCAATCGTTTTGCTCTCTTTATATACTCATAACATCATGTTGTATACTTTAAATTATACAACTTAACATTTATTTTAAAAATAGAAAACCATTTCAGTGCTGTCCTTTATGAAGAAAGCTTATAAAATAAAATTAATGTCCTGATTTTCCATATTCCTTGGTCTATAAAATACCACCCCAACTCTTGGATGTCATAATTTCTGACTTCAAAACCAATAGGATAGCTTGTGCTGATGCTGAAGTAATTCTTCTTCAGTGTTTCTTCTCAACTGCACTAAGCATCCATACTCCTTTATACACCTTTGTTGATAATGGAGTCCACTTGCCTTCCCTACAA
>NW_006964720.1:2049-4676 GCF_000164805.1 Carlito syrichta
TACAGAATAGTGTATTTCAATTGTTGATGCCATATGCTTTCAATTCAGATGGCTTTAAATCTTATATCACAATTTAGGAGCTGTAGGTCTCTAGATTAGTTTATAAACTTCTCAACAAGTAATAGTAAAACTTCATTCATGGAGTAATTATAAAGATTAAATGATAATTAGAGAAGTAGAAAAGATAGTACAAATATATAATTATTTAACTAAAATTCTAAAATTCTAAATAAATATTTGGCAAAACTCATTTAAAGACAAAGTCTGCCTTGAAAAAATGTTTCTTCGTGGTCTTTACTTATCCTAGTTATTGTAAATATTTACATGTTTCGCTAAAAACTATCAATAAGCTCTATTACAGGATGCTGCTCCAGACCATGCCAGGAATGTTATATTATACAGAATTTGCACTGGATTGTCTTACTATATTCTCAAAATCTCTAAGTTCTGAAACTCATTTAGTACCTATTATTGTTGTTCTCTTTTGGTTCCTTCTAAGAAGAAGACAAAGAAAAGCAAATAATGGAACAGAATGTTTTGAGTCCTGCTCACGCATAGAGTCAGGAATATAAGTTTCTACAAGTTCTATAAAATGGTCCTTTCCAAGTTGTAATGACAAGATACAGAGGTATAGCAGGAGAAATATGTACATATAGTTACATGATTTAAAAATGACATGGAATTTATAATTGGTATTATAATTGACATGGATTTATAATTGATCTGGAATTGACCTGATCAGCAAGGAAAAGCAAGAGCCCAGCAGTATTCTAAAGATTTCTCAAGTAGAAAGCCTTTTGTATCTATTTTATATAATTAAATGCCTTCTCTTATTGATTCCTTTTTAAGTTTGTGAAAAAAAAAATGTCCACCAAATAACATCTTAGATCTGCCAACAAGGCTGAATTAATTGGAACTCATGTGGTTTCATGCTCAGGTCTCTCAATGTCAAGAAACCCGGAGGTAGGGTAAGAGCATTTGAGCTTCAGCTGGAGCCTCTACAGTATTAGCTCAAGCCACTATGATGACCCTTAACCACCCCTTTTATTTTTTGTTCATTTAATTCACAATTTATGCTTTCTAGAGATTTACTCACACTATTTCATTTTTAAAAGTTTGCCTGTGTATTTTTCACCAAAGAACTATTATTTGTTCTCATAAAATAATTTACTGCTAAATATTAATTTATCCCTTTTATACTAAATCTGAGGCAAGCCAGCAATATTAAGCTTTATAAAAATCATAAGACTCTATGAATGTTCTTATATTTAAAAATAGCTCTTAATTAACATTTTAATACTACTTGGCATTATTACTTATTATTACCAATTATTACTGATATAATAAATGCTTCTAGCTTTTATTTGAATTTATAAATAACAAAACCATTACCAAATTTAACATGAATTTCTACATCACATGGATTTACTATCAACTGTCAAACATCTGGGACAGATATATAGACATCTAGGAAATAAATCTTTAGTTTCCTTAAGAAAATAAAACTTTTCCTTAAGGAAAGAAAAATCATGTTACAGAATATTGAGTTGAAAAACAGAAAAAGAATAAAATCTTATATCCTGCATATTAAAATATAAGCTGTCTAAAACTGCCTTTTGTCTGAAATGAAATCATTTCAAAGCAAACTTCTTAATCTCATATTAATTAAACAACAAATATTCATCTTGATAGCACATTACATATTTATTGTTAATAGCAAACTCTACCTGGGTTATAATGTTAGCAATTTTCTGGCACATTAGCAATTTATCTGACAACTTAGTTTTCAATAATTCATAGCTGTCAGTTAAATAATATATACTATATTTTACATAGTTCTGAAAATTTGTTCTACAAAACTTGCACTAATTGTTATTTTATTTCAAAATATTGTAGTAGATGATTTATGATCAACAAACTATTCTCAGCAACAAATCAGGAAAATATATTCTAATAAATTCCATCAAGTTTGGATAATACTATGTGTTTAATTTCAGATATAATTTGTTACCTGTAAAACAAAGTCTTTAACTTTTTAATGATCATTTATTTAGTAAAAAAGCAAAAAATCATTTTGAAAATGAATAAATTATATTTTCTAATTTATTTCTTATTTGCCTTTTTTTTGAGATTCTACACTTTGGAACATTTTTTAAAAGTGGGTGTAATGCAGTACTTATGCTAATTACTTGGAGTTAGCACAAACTTCACAGGTTAAGAGTATAGTTCCAAAAGATTGCTTGTCTTCCCTTCAGACAACAGCAGCAGGCACCATTTTTTACCAAGTGACTACATATTTGGAGATTTCCACTATTCCCTCAGGTTTGATAATTCACTAGAAAAGCCAGCAGAACTCAGGAAAGCATTACACTTAGGATTACAGTTTTATTAATAAGGATGTAAGTCAAGATTGGCCAAATAAACTCACATAGTGAATATTGCAGGGTATCACTTGTGAAACTTCTGATCCTCAAAATGTGTCATCTTCCTGGCATACCAATGTATATCACCAACCAGGAGGCTCACTGGAGTCTTGTTAAAAAAAATTAATGGGGTTTAAACAGGTAGCCATGATTTATTAATCACTGGCCCCATTATTGACTCATATCCAGTATCTGTGTCCTCCC
>NW_006964721.1:0-738 GCF_000164805.1 Carlito syrichta
GTGGGCTAAACAAGAATCAAGGTTTAGAAGCTGGAACATAGGTAATAGTAGTCCTCATATGCAGAATCTGTATGATCTCTAACTAAGGAGAACTAAGAAACCACATTTACAAGGTTCCTCCGTCACAATATCTACATGACATCTTGCTAATAGCAAAACAAGAATCAGGGTTTAAAAACAGGATTCTGGGGAAAGGGAATCCTCATATACAGACACTACACGGCCCCTCAGTAAAGAAGAATAAGGAATCTGTGATACACTAGTCCACAATCCGAAAAATTCTCAGGGTGTCTTGCTGCGGTATAAACAAGAATCAAGGCTTCGACCTCGTCTCATGTTTAAAACGTCAGGTTGTCTTGCTATGGGCTAAACACGAATCATGGTGTTTTTGAGCATGACTCTGGGAAATGGAATCCTTATTTACAGGCAACTCCATTACGTGTTGCCAAGAAAGAATAAGGAATCTTGGTGACACGAGTCCTCAATCCCAAAAATCTACAGAGCATCTTGGAAACTGCTAAAAAATAATCAGAGTTTTGAAGCAGGATGTATCTAATGAGAGTCCTATTATACAGAAGAATACACAGCATCTTGGAAGAAAGAAAAAAACAGGGGTTATAGCAGTCCTCAGTCGTAAGAATCAACAGGCCATCTACTGTGGGCTAAAAAAGATCAGGGATTAGAAGCTGGAACATAGTTAATAGCAGTCCTCATATACAGAATCTACACGATCTCTAA
>NW_006964722.1:0-635 GCF_000164805.1 Carlito syrichta
CAGCTGGCTAGCCAGCTGACTAGCTGCTTATGCCAGCTAGTTAAGTAAGCTGACAACCAGCTGGCTACTAGGTTAAGTCAGTTACTTAAGTTAGCTGGCAACCAGCTGGCTAGCTAGTCAAGTCAGCTCATTTAGACAGTTGGCTATCCACCTTGTTAGCTAGTTAAAAAGCTAGTTAAGTCACATGGCTAGTCATCAGGCTAGATAGTTATTTCAACTAATAAAGTCAGCTGGCTAGCTAGAAAGCCGGCTATATTAGTCAGCTAGTTATGGCAACTAGGTTGCTAGTTAAGTCAGCTTGTTAAGTCAGCTGGCTAGCTAGATAGCTAGCTAGTTAAGCCAACTAGATAAGCCAGCTGACTGGCTAAGTCGCTAGCTCCTTAACTCAGGTAGTTAATTCAGCTTGCTAGCTAGTTAAGTCAGCAGGATAGCCAGCTGCCTAGCTGTGTCACAGCCTAGTTAAGTCAGCTGGCTAGTCAGTTAGATAACTAGTTAACTAGCCTAGTTAACTCAGCTCATTAGTCAGCTGGTTACCTAGGTGCCTAGGTAGATAAGTCAGCTGGCAAGCCAGTGAGATAAGTAGGTACCTAGCTAGTGAAGTAAGCTGGATATCCAGCTGGGTAGCTTGGTACCTA
>NW_006964723.1:0-784 GCF_000164805.1 Carlito syrichta
AAAAACTGACCCACCGTGAACTTGAACTCAGCCACATCCTATAGAGCCCAGCGTGATCTTTGGAGCGGGCCTCATTCTTTAGGAATTGGTTTAAGCTATAATTAACAGCTTCCGTAGCATTGTGTAAGTAGTATTAGCATAGAATAGAAAGGTAATAAAGTTTAAGTTAGTAATCATGTGTATTGAGTGAGCTTCAGAAGTTATTGATTATCAGAACATCATTAGGCTAATAGGAATTGTTGCACTGCTTTTGAAGAACATTAACTAACAAAGGGAAGAATAAGACAATCTCAGGGTTTGTCCTTCCTCATACCTGAGAAGACATCTGGTGGGTGAGGGATGCCCTTATGCACCTGACTTCATGTTCACGTGAAAGACTTGTGGTACTGTGTGTCTGAAATTTGGGGATAAACACCTGCTGTAACTTTCAATAAATGGCTTCTGCTCATTTCACTGAACAGTTATCCACTTTCTTTCTCTCTCTTTATATCTATCCTTCCATCTTTCTTTCTTTTAATATCTCTCCCTACAGATTTGTCGATGCCACCATATCTTCCAAGGGACTCACCAAAACTTGCAGGGCCTTGCCCCCCACAATAAACGAGTTAACTAGGTGTCTTAACTTTTTGGTTAACGAGTTAGCTTGATGACTTAAAGTGAACGAGCCCACTAGTTAGCTGACCAGATAGTTGAGTTGCTAGTCAACTAGTTAGCTAAGTAACTAGCTGATTTGCTAGCTGACTTGGAGTAACTAGCTGACGAGATAGCTGGCTATCTACCTGAC
>NW_006964724.1:0-722 GCF_000164805.1 Carlito syrichta
TTTGTACCCCAAGACTCTGCAAAATCCTTTATCAGTGCAAGGAGGTTTTAGACTGATTCTTGGATTTTCAAGGTATAGGATTATATCTCAATGAAGAGGCATAACTTAACTTCCTCTTTTCCTATTTCCTGATTTCCTTCTCTTGTCTAATTACTCTAGCTAAGACTTCTAACACAATGTTGAGCAGGATGGGTGAGAGTGGGCAGTCTTGTCTTGTTCTGGTTTTCTGGGGAAATGCTTCCAGTTTCTGTCTGTTTAGCCGTACTGTGAGTTTATCATAAATGATACTTACTATTTTTAGGCATGTTCCTTCTATGCCTAGGTATTCAAGGGATTTTTTCAAGATGGGATGCTAGATTGGATCAAAAGCTTTTTCTGAATTTAATGGTATAATAAGATTGTTCTTGGTTTTACACCTGTTGATGTATTTAATTATATCTATGGTCTTGCGGATGTTAAACCAGCCCTGAACCCAAGGATGAAGCCTACTTGTTCATGGTGGATGACATTTGAGATATATTGCTGGATCCAATTTGCTAGAATCTCATTGAGATTTTATGATCAGTGCCCAGGCTCTAAGGTCCTCAATACATTTTCAATTGTCTTATATTTGAGGGCCCCCTAAATTCATAAAGATAAAGAATGCTGGACAGAAGCAAATGCTGATGTGTTCTGCTGGAAGAAATGTGAACAGTGCTGTGATTCTGCAAACAACCTGACGT
>NW_006964724.1:1840-4562 GCF_000164805.1 Carlito syrichta
AAATTCAGTTCTATAAAGACAAGGGACTACAAAGAGGATGTGGAGACACAAACATGTCACGGGGATGGAGAAAATGCTGAGAGCATCTATTTACACTTTTCCTTTGCCTACATCCTAAGAGCATTTGGATTGGCTGAGTGGTGGACACAGTAAGTCTGTTAAAACAGGAAGAGAAGCTCACAACCTTCTGACCTCAACAGCTTCAGAAGAGATTCCTGGTAGTTGGGTGACCTTCTCCCTCATCACCACTCAGGTCAATCTGTCTACCCTCCCCACATGTCTTTATTAAAAATCCCTTTCTGGGCGCACAACCACCCATAGGGTACGATGTTCACCTTCACGCCATATATCTATGTATTAAATCCTTACATGTACCTGCAACTCTAAAACAAATAAATACGTATTCCTCCCTGATCCTCTGGCCTGCAGTCTTTTCTTCTTGACATCTGGCATGACTCATGCCCCTCCTTAGTCATTCCCAGGTTTCTGAGATGGCTATCTAGGTAGATGGTGCTGCTGCTGCCCAAGATAGGAATACAAGAAGAGTAAGGTCCATGTATAGGGAAGATGGGCATGGTTTGGAACTCACTGAATTTGAGATATCCATGGAAATCCAGTGGGCAATTTTATATTAGGGACAGTCAAAATTATGGTTTGGAATCCTTGAAGAGAGATTCAGATTGGAGTTGTAATTTGAGGAAATCAGCTCGTGGGTGAGTTTTAGCACTGAAAGGGATCTGCAAGACCACATAGTTAATCAAAAGCTGCAGTTTACACTCCTAATTGTTCTTTTTTTATAATGGAAAGAGTAGAAAACATTGGCGCTGGATGGAGTCTCTCAAGTTAGCCACCAAGTGGCCTTAATTAGCTTCAGAGTGAGAACTTGCCTTGTGATCACCTGAAAAGTAACGTCTTTGCTCAGATGTAAAGTCCTTTGGTTAAGTGTTATATTTCTTCTTTTTTTAAGGCTGAAGTGGATGTATTAATATAAGACAAAGCAAAATGTATCATGAGGGATAAATAAAAACACTTTGTAATGATGCAAGGGTCAATTCAGCAAGAAGAGGTAGCAATCCTAAATGTATATGTGCTCCATAACAGTCTTTCAAAACCTATGAGGCAAAAACAACAAACAAAAAGGGAGGAAGAAACACATTTGCAAAGTCATAATTTTAAGTTTTTAATACTTCTTTCTCAAGCAATTGATGGAGTAACTACATAAAAGTCCTGCAAAGACGCAGCAGATCTCAACAGTACTCTCAGTTCCTTGACTTGTTCAATATTTACACCAAATGTGAAATCAGCGGGGCTGGGCTCTGGCTCTCCACAATGCAGCCATTTTAAGACCCTGGGCTGTGTTCTAAAATTACTATCCCGTGACCTTCCTTGGGCAATTACATTTCTGTGAAAAACCGAAAACCACACACTAACATTCCCAAGTTACATGGTCAGCCTTAAAGAAGAAATAGAAGGGTGATATAACAAATATACACCTCTCATAAACTTTAACATTTCTCAATTACTGATGGATTCTAACAAAAAGTTGCACAATCTTTCCTTAGATCATAGTTTCATTATAGTCTAAATTATCTTCCACAGTCTATGCTTTATTGCTCATTAAGTTCATGTATTTTGTTATTGCTTTTTTTAACTTTCTTTTTATTTATTTATCTTTTTGCATTTTATTTTAAATATGTTCTTTTTTATAATGGAAAGAGAAGAAAACATTGGCGCTAGATGGAGTCTCTCAATTCAGCCACCAAGTGTCCTGAATTACTTTCAGAGTGAGAATTTGTCTTGTGATCACCTGAAAAGTAAGGTCTTAGCTCAAATGTAAAGTCCTTTGGTTAAGTGTTATATTTCTTCTTTTTTTAAGGCTGAAGTGGATGTATTAATATAAGACAAAGCAAAATGTATCATGAGGGATAAATACAGACACTTTGTAATGATGCAAGGGTCAATTCAGCAAGAAGATTAGGATTAGGTATACCTAATCCTGAATTATTCAGGATTAGGTATACAAAGTGGATATCGTACAGGTAAACATTGGGGTGTTTTGTTATTTCAAAGACGTTTTCTACCAATTAATCTTGATACTTCCAGATATTATATAATTGATTATTAAGCTAATATTTAATATTTCTAAGACTGAGAATTGAACTTTTCAGTTTCCTTTGACTATGAGAATAATTATATTGCATTTGCATATATTGTCTCAGATGTTTTGTAAGTTTTTAATTCTGCTTGTTATAAAATGTGCAAAGGAGTCAGTGATTTGCTACATATAATTTGCTGCAAAATACATGAAAAAGCAAATGGCTTTGATTATTAGTTTAGATTTTATGTATTTATAAAGGAGTCGGAGTCATGCAACTGCTGAAACACAATGTTAACAGTAACCAGTCAGTAGGGGACACACTCCAGGACATTGGTCTAATCAAAAATTTTATGGCTAAGACCTTACAAGTACAGGGGGAAAAACAAACAACTGGGATGAAAAACTAAAAACGCTTCTACACAGGACAGAAAACAATCAGCAGAGACAGAAGACAACCAGTTGAGTGAGAGAAAATATTTGCAAACTATGTGATCCACAAGCGACTAATATCCAGAATATACAAGGAACGCAAAGAACTTAACAGTAAAAAATGATAATAAGAATCCCATTAAGAAGTAGGCAAAAACATGAATAGACAGTTATCAAAAGAAGATATACACATGG
>NW_006964725.1:0-711 GCF_000164805.1 Carlito syrichta
TTCTGCAGTTTTAGCCAAAAAAATCTCAGCCTATATCTTTGGCCCTTGTTATCTACACATTTCTTGAAAATGTTTAAAATGTATCTCAACTAAGGTCCATGAATGCATAGACCGATTTTTTTATTCTTATGTGTACCTGTGATAATTTCTTTATAAACAGCAAGTGATAAATATTGATTGACCAAAAGATTGCTCAGACTCAGAATGACAATAACTCCAAAAAGTTAGCTAGGTAAATTGTCCAGGAAAAGATGAACATCCAAGCTTCCTTTTTAAAATATAAGTTATTCTTGATTTATTTCATGGGTCTTTTAGGGGAAAAAACATATATATGTATAAAACATATATATATATATATATATATATATATGTTTTATACTTGGAAATGTTTTTTCTCCTAACAGACCCATGAAATAGATCATGAATAACTTATATTTTAAAAAGGAAGCTTGGATGTTCATCTTTTCCTGGACAATTTACCTAGCTAACTTTTTGGAGTTATTGTCATTCTGAGTCTGAGCAATCTTTTGGTCAATCAATATTTATCACTTGCTGTTTATAAAGAAATTATCACAGGTACACATAAGAATAAAAAAATCGGTCTATGCATTTCATGGACCTTAGTTGAGATACATTTTAAACATTTTCAGAAATGTGTAGATAACAAGGGGCCAAAGATATAGGCTGAGATTTTTTTGGCTAAAACTGCAG
>NW_006964726.1:0-4144 GCF_000164805.1 Carlito syrichta
CACCACGCCTGGCTAATTTTTGTGATTTATTGTAGAGACGAGGTCTCACCAAGTTGCCCAGACTGGTTTTGCACCCCTGGATTCAGGTATTCCTCTTGCCTCAGCCTCCCAAAATACTGGGATTACAGGCTGAGCCACTGCACCTGGTCTTTTTTTTTTTTCCTCTTTTATCTTCTACATGTGAATAAGAACATGTGATATTTGTCTTTCTGTACTTGGTTTATTTTACTTCTAGGTAATTTTTTTTTTTGAGTTGGAGTCTTCCTCTGTTGCCCAGGCTGGAGTGCAGTGGCATGCTCATGGTTACCGCAGCCTTGACCTACTGGACTCAGGAGATCCTTCTCAGCCTTCCAAGTAGCTGGAACTACAGATGCATCCCACCATGAACAGCTAAGTTTTTTATTTGTTTTATTGTAGAGAGGAGGTCTCGCCAAGTTTCTCAGGATGGTCTCGAACCCTCGGGCTCAGAAAATCCTCTTGCCTCTGTTTCCCAAAGTGCTGGAATTATAGGCCATGAGTCACCACGTCTGGCTACTTCTGGCTATTAATCTCTTTTCAGATGGGTAGTTTGCAAATATTTTCTCTCATTCTGAGGGATGTCTCTTACACAGAATGGAAGAAAATATATGCTCTTATTAGTTAATCTAAAATGTAAATAATAAGAAATTTTAGAATAAATCTAAAATTTACTGCTCTCTCAGATCCTAGGTTCCTAAGTATTATTTTTCTTCTTTTTTATGGGTATTGTCCTTTTGTAAATTATATAAATAAAATAGCTTTACAAAATTACAACCATTTCTTTTTATTCTAACTCGCAACCTCCATTCACATCATTCCTCAGAAACTCAATCTGCTGTTCATTTATTTTTGCTGATTATTTTTTCCAAATGGTTTTTGAAAAATTATAGTTCTGACTTCTTCATTAATTTTCTGTAAATGGTGTCATATGTACTTACATTCTTCCATACAATATATTTTAGTTCCTAACTAGGTAGTACATATAGAACATTTGTGTACATTTTTCTCCAAGGTGTAAACTAGGAAGTATTCTTTCAATCAAGTGTACTGTACATATAAGTAAATGCAGTCAAGATATCCTCAGTGTGGCTTATGAATGTACATTGCCACCAGTTCTTGTTGAGATTACCTGCTTTCTCACCACATGGTTAACGTTTGGTGTTATCAAATATAATTCTTAACTGATATTTTAATGTTATTTGCATTATTTTAATGTGCATTTTCCAATGTTTTTAGACCTAAACATATTTCCTTTTGCTTATGCTTTACCTTATTTCTAATTTTGTGGTTTACTTATTCATGTTTTTTCAATGTTTATACTAATCCATTGTTTTGATTTTTTCCTTTTACTTACATGTATCTGTGTATTCTAAATACCTATCCTTAGACTATTTTATACAATGTAAACTTTTTCTCCTAGTTTATTGTTTATATTTAAATGTGTTTAACTTTTGTGTTTTTTGCAATCTGATGTTACAAAATGTATTCATCAACTCTTTTAATGCTTTTGTTTATACATATTTAGGTGAACTATATAAATGTGTATATACATTTACACGTATGTATTTCTGTGTGTGTGTTTTTGTATTTGATCATTCCTTTAATTTCTACACATACTTGAGAAGGTTTCTGACCTTTAATTTTGCATAAATATAATAATATAAATATAGCTAACTGCCTGTATTCCGAATTACTCAAGAGGCTGAGACAGGAGAATCCTTTGAGCTCAGGAGTTGAGACCATGTTGGACAACATAGCCAGTCCTTGCTTCTAAACATATGCATCTTTATTTAGCTAGTTTAAATATAAAATAATTTCTGAGAGTAACAGTTATCCTTATATGACTTCATTTTGCATAATTTTATGACAACACTTTTATATTTATTATTTTGCACATTTTGAGTCATTTAACAGAAAGCTTGTATGTCTGTGGAGATTTTTAAATAATTTTTAATAATTAATATATTTACTTTTGAGTAATTTTTATCTATTACCCCTACCTCTTTTGCAGAGAATACCTTAAATATATTGGTAACACTCTATCCACAAAGTTTTGAATATCTTTCCGTTTTACATCTGAAATGTATTACATTTTAATTTAAATATTTAATACATCATTTTTCTATTGTGAAGTTCTATTTTTTATTTACTTTATAATTGGTTAATGTGGTGTATAAGAACAATTTGATTCATTTAAAAAATTATTAGTTGAGTATCTTAGAATTTTTAGATAGGCTATTGTATAGTCTACCCATATTAATATTTTGATATTATAATTTACTTCTTTCCATCTTTTTTTGTAGTGATGGGGGGGCTTACTTTCTTATCCAGGCTGATCTTGAACTCCTGGCTTCAAGAGATCCTCCTGTTCTGACCATCTAAATTGCTGGGGTTACAGGGATGATCCACTTATGTCTGACTATAGTTTATTTCTTATTTTTTACATTTTTATTGCATTGATTAGGTCACAAGTAAAAATTTAACACTGTTGATACTTTAATGAAAAAGCTTGTCATATTTTTATAAGTAGACATTTTGTGTACCATAGTTTTATAATGTATATAAAATTTAATCACATTTGATAAATATTCTTAAGTTTTTGTTCTTTAGTGGTCATTTGCTTGATTCTTATTAGAACACAGGACAAGTATTGTACATCAAATGTAATTTTTGGCATCAGTTGAGATAATCATATTATTTTTCTCTGACAACCAAGATAGTGTATTACATCATATATTTCCTGATGGTAGACTATCTCGACTTTCTTAATGAAATCTGATATAAAATACAGGTTTGTGGGATCTCTGTGTTATGCTTTTAGTATGTATTATATGGAAGGTTAAATTTCTGATTTTGATGTCTAAGAACATTTGGGAGAGTAATGCATTTGGACATGCAAAACCCAAATCCTTACCTTTTTGTCCTGATGCTGAGAACCTTCAACTATCAGTTCCTGTATGGATCAACTCAGCTTCAGTGTCACTGCACTGAAAGAAACAGTTCTTCCAGGGTGAGGGCCGGCTGACCCCTACCCATTGACTGACAGTGGCAGTTCAAAAGTCAATCCATTTTGGGACCAATGTGGAACTTTCAGTCAAACCATTTATGTTGGGAGCCAACATCTATAGCTACACAACTAAGGCCTATGAAGGCCCATCCAGAAGATTGCCTCTGATACAAGGATATCAGTAACACCTACATTATTGGCATATGAATAGTGACCAGTCTGCATATATGGCAAACAAAACTTACAATATCGGGATACAAAACTTTAAACAAATCTCTATACACCTTCTGGAAAGCTTTATAGTAGAATTATTCTGTGTCTTTCTGTTTTTCTAAGTTTAATTTCTTTCTTAGACATTTTAAGTTTTTGTTTCCTGGTATACTAGTCATACAGCTTTTGTTCCCGAAAGCAGTTTCTCCCAGGGCTAAGATTAGAGACTAAATTACTATAATAGTTTTGTTTTCTTGCCTCTAGCCAGGCAGAACATTCCTAGTTTCATTACGTGCCGAAACTCTTTGCCTGCCTCCGCCCCTGGCCATCATCATGGCAACTGTGCATTTCATTGTCCAAGAGTGTGACAACTACGATTTGATTAATTTACTTAGATCGAATTTTCTATCAGAAAGTTTAGAAATATATATATACACAGTTCAGTTACCCACATATAACACTATGTGAATTTGTGTTCAACAGCATGACAACTACCATACAGTTTATGAGAAAATTAATGATAAGATATTTGCCACACATGTATATTAGAAAATAGGTTTTAAGTATAATCGTAGTTGTATTTTTAGTATGATTTTAGATAGAGTAGAAAATAAGTTTAAATAAGTTTATAGTTTCATAATAATAAAAATTCATTTTAGTGATAACAAAGATGAAAAGAAATTAAATAAAAAATAAGTTCATAAGATATAGTATAAGGTTAAGTTTAGCATAGTGTTGAGTTTAATCATTAAGTGAATAATTATATAAAAGGAATTATTAAGCTTATATATGATTAGATTTATAAAATTTATATAAGTCATGGTAAGGTTTTATACTTTATGAATAAGTTTTAAATCAGTTATAGGGCATTATGTTGAATCATATTAGGTTAATAGTACAAATAAACAT
>NW_006964727.1:0-7885 GCF_000164805.1 Carlito syrichta
CTCTCTACTAAAAAAAAAACAAAAACAAAAAACAAAAACACAAGCTGGGCATGGTGGTGCACTACTACAGTTTCAATTATTTAGAAGGTCAAGACAGAAGGTTCACCTTAGCCCAGCATGTCGAGGCTGCAGTGGCCATAAACATGCCACTGCACTCTTGCCTGGGTAACAGAATGAGACTCCAACGAAAACAAAACAAAATGAAACAAAGAAATATGTTATGCTGTCAATATACACCTTTTTATTCCAATAAACCAATACATACATTACAACACAATTAAAACATACAAAAAAGAAAACTATAATTCAAATCTTACACTTTTATCATATTCAGATAAAATGGCATGTATTATATCATCATTTTTGATACAGCCAAGACCTAATTTTTCTAAAAATCTCTTCCAACATTCCTGCCTGATTTATTAAATTTTAAAAGACGGAGAGTAGCCATTGCTTTGTGATGCGCTGGCCAGGCTATGTGTTCTTTGATCTATGGCCACAATGTTTTGTTAGCTTTGACCCCCTTCCCTACCTTGGGAATGAGAATTTCCTCTTTCTCCCTCTCTAATTCACTTTTTCAATAAATATACTTCCAATCTAAAGAAAAAGATGGAGTAAAAACATATACACCCCTAGTAATAAAAGTGAAATAATGCATGCCCATGTGCTCCAGAAGAATAGATAAAATGCTCATGTAGATAAGTGATTACATATGATGACAACAAAATGTGTAGTGTGACAATGAACTACAGTTACACTCAGCCACATGACTGAATGAGTAAAAGAAACTAGAAATCAAGGGATACAGACTGAGTTAAACTATTTAAAATAGTCCCAAACTAAAAAAGACTAAACAAGAGCATAAGAAGCTACACTCAGTAGCTTAGGAAGAACGAGATCCAGAGGGTGTTGTTGGGTGTAGGTCTTGATTTGGGATATTTTTCCCAATTTGAACTTGCGCTCAAGTGAGCACCACCTGGCACTGGGACAGAACAGATTATCTCGCACACATTTATTAGAAGGTTAGCACTTCCGGAATTCCTACATGGGGTGAATTCCCTACATGGGGTAGATTCTCTGATTCAGCATCTCACTGCCTAGTGTCCAATCCTGTACCTCCTGCCACTACATGTGTATGATTTTGCCGAAGTCTCAGATTACAGGAGACTATTTCTATCCTGACACGTGGCCTGCCAAGGCCAAGACACCATCAGCTAGTGGAGGTATTGCTCTTACTTTCATTCACTCTCTTTCTTGGGATTTCTGTTTTTATTGAAATGGCCACTTTGAACAATTTTAACAAGCCATAGGTCTGCCTCACATGGGGCCAGGAGGACAGGGCTGAGTCCCATAAAGGGAGATATTGACCAACTCCAATGGCACTCTCCACAAAGACAAAATAAACAGCGCCTCTGAAGACATGGTACATGGTGGCACCACCAGAATCCATAGCCTCTTTGCCAAATTAAAGCAGCCTGTGAAGGGTTTAGCTTTGCGGCCTTAAGGGCTTCAGTAGAACGTGTATCTCTTCCCTGGGAGGATGTTCACATGACATCCTTCACTTAACATCCATTAATTTTAGCGTCCTCTTATAGCCACATGTGTGGTCACATCCAGTAGCAGCCACTCCAGTGCTCTATTCAGACTTGCTGGGTTTGCTGATGGACCAACAGGAAAGTTAGGTAAGTAAGGGGGAATGTGTGAACCCACTTGCCTTCCCTCCATTATACTACCTGCTCCATATTCACATTTCCTCTTCCTGTTCTTCTCTATCTTTTATAACCTCCGTGTCTTCTCCTTGAAGGACAAGAGGACTTGGTGATATCTGGAAGGAAGAGAACAATTGAGCATATTGAAAGCACTCATGTGCAGGAAACATGGTGGGGGGGTGCCCATAGCAGACCAAGGCTTCACTTGGGGGTCCCTCCACCAGGGTGGGGACAGTTCTTCCTCTCCCCAACCCAGTTCCCTGACTGGAACATTAGAGTCTGCTTAGCAGGATTCAATGGAGCACCCAGGGAGTCAGAAACAAGGGCAATGCCAAGAAAGTGAGGAGCAGGGGGCTAGAGAGAGAATTTATCAACAGTGAAGACTCAGGGACTTCAACTGCCTAGATGGAACCAGTTACTTCAGAATAAGAGTCATGACAAGAGGGAAGGAAGGGATGGGAAGAGCTAGAGAAGGAGTTGATGAAAAGGAAACATAATTGAAAAAGAGACACAGGTAAAAAACAAATTGCATGCACATTTATGCCATTCTCAGGCTTAGAGTCTGAAAAGGATGCTTCTGCATGGACATGGGCAATTGACAGTGATGAGGTGGTCTTTAGGAAACAAATGACAGAGTTAGAGGTGAGGTGACAACTTGGGGCCTGATACTCCTGACTCTTCCTCAGAAGTCAGTTCTTCCTCATCTCTACAGTTCTGTCTCGGACCTCATCAATTCATTTCTGAGATGACGAATGGGCCTTGAGTCTACAGGGTCCTTTTCCAACCAACATTTTATTGACTGTAGCCAAGAAGGGAGACCAGTGACATCCTGTTTCTCTAAGAGGCAACAACTGCCTCCATGACCTCTGTGCATGACATGAAGTACCCTTTTTCTACTTCTCTCCCTCATCACATTATTCTCTATAGGTTAACATGGAAGGATCAAGGATTAAGCCACCCTCCCTAATCAGTTAACTGACCAACTGATGAATTCAACAATCAACCCAAACCCAGGGAGCACCTGTCAGGAGCCTGAGGTTGTGCTTTGTCCTATGGTAGAGAATCACTTTGACTCGAGGTTTAAATATGAAGAAGTTGAGTCCTGCCAGATTCCTTCTATTGTGGGTCAACAACCAAAACCCAAACCCAAACCTCTTTTGCATAATTCCCAAGAGGAGTTAACCAATGAAAGCCAAACTCCTTGATGTTTGACAGAGGCAGAAATGGAAAAAACATGTCTTATACAAAAGGTGTCATCAACCAGCAAAGTTAAGTAAAGAGGTTACAAACTGTATGCTCAAAACTAATAGACACAATGGCTCTTATTCTTAAGTAATTAAATAAGAAAAGTAACACACATTTTCTTTTTCCTTCGGATACCTACCCCCATCTCAGTATCCAAAGCAGAAGAAGTAATGCAACTCTACCTGGGAACCCTCTCTCCTTGGGTCCATCGAGGTTTGTTCCCTACCTTAAGTGTCTTCCTTGTCACTGCTGGAGTCATATCTTCAGTGGACAATCCAATCTTTAGAGACACAAGCATGAGCGAGAATGTTATTCTAGACTGTCTCAGCCATCCCTCTTACTCTAGTTTAGGTCACACTGAATTTCACAAGACTGCCCTGCTCTTTTTTCTGTGTTCATTAGACATTCTTTAGGCTCTGTAGAGTATGACATCTTCAACAAGGCATTTCTTACATTGACAAACTGTCAAGTGAGAGGATCCTTTCCATCTTCGCATGTCCTTATTTCCATGAGATCATTATAGCTCTGAATCCCAATCTTATTAACCTAAAATTCTAACTTTGATGCACATGTTTTGTGTTAGATTAGTTCAAGAAACAGACTCTGTGCCAGGCTCAGAGCAGATGCCAAAGAGTATTCTCTGAGGTAGAAATTCTCTCTACTTCCTAAATATATAACTATTGGACACTTTAAATGTGGCTAGTACAATGAGGTTCTGAATTTTTTATTTGAATGTATTTAAATTTGCACAGGTACATATGCTGCTGAGTACCATGGCACAACTCTAGACAGCCAAAGATGAGGAAGATATGACTCCCCTCCCTTAGTGTTTCCTTGCAGAGTAATTGGCTACTCTAATGTGATTGATCATTTATGGGTGCTTTCTGGGAACATGGACAAGGGCCAGGCACTCTGTGAGACCTGGTGATATTACAGCAGGGAGGACGTCATCCAGGTCCAGAGAGATCCTGGAAGGGTGAGCACTTATACACAGAGGGGAAGAGCATGGCTCTGCAATCCTGTATAGACAGGATCAGAACAGCAAGAGCAGAGGGGAGAGGACACCTCTCTGTATTCAGAAGCCTACCATCATCTCTCCTGACCCAGGATCAGATTTGGGCAGAAATCTGGATTCATGTGGGGCCCAACAGGATAGACAAGCTGAGGGGGACTCTTTTCACACCTGAGCTAGATCCCAACTTAGGGTCTTTCATTCTACATGAATGGAAGCCTAAGATGGAATGCCCAGAGCTGAACTTTAAGATGAAAATGAATGAGGAGGACACAGTGACCCAAGTGATTTACCATGGCCAAGATTCCTCTATCTGGGAGTTGGAGGACACAGGCAGAGTCTGGGACTGACAATTCCAAGACCTTTCAAAGAGACTCTCAAACTGACGTCCTCCACACCAAGAAAGAAAGCAGCAGGAACAACTTAGACTCCGGGGTCATTCCTCGTCCCGTTACTTAACTCACTCTGCCCAGTCTCACCAACCTTGCAACTAGAGTCTGGCAGCTGTCCTTGTGCGGTGCTGAGAGACTCCCTTCAGTTTAAACCTGTTTCTGGGCTAGACAAGTCTTGGCCAACTATGTCTACACAAGGACTACTTCCAGAAACAAGTGAAAAATGAAAACTAGACCCCATACTGGACACATAAAGATCACACTTGGGGACTTATTTGTGTCTGGCCTGACCCTGAAGTCCATTCCTGCGGATTCACGTCTTGTCTGGTCTGGAACAGAGAAGTGAGGACGTGACTCCTGTGTCCACTGCTCACCAAGGTCTGTTGCTGTCACTGCCATCATCACACAGGCAGATGGAAAGGACATGGTAGGGGATAAAAGATCCTTTCCTCAGGCTGTTAGGGAGACACCCAGAGGAGCTCATGATAGTCATGAAGTCCACAGCCTGCCAATTCCTACTCAGAAGAGGCCTTATATCTGGACCAGACCCAGATTATCATATTGAAATGATTCTCCTGATTTTCAACCCTAGAATAATCCCTGGGCTATAACTTGAATACCCTGCTGTCTTCTTTCTTCCCCTAAAATTATTTTCCTCTTCGGGTACAGGCCAAGGCTCTCCCCTGATCCCTCGCATGGAGTGCCCCTGTGAAGCAGTCCATGAATTCTTGGAGCCTCAGTATTAGTTAACACTAATATTTACCTTTAATGACACAGAGCAAGAGCCCCTTTAGCACCTTTGGTAAATTATGATCTAGAGATTCACAATGTCTAGGAAAACAATGCTTTGAGAGAAAAGTTTCTGGGGTAAACAAGTAACACTTTAAAAGTAAGAAGTCTTGTGGTTTGGTATTGAGGGAAAAACACAGATAGCTACAGGGCAACAAAACTCTATTGAAATACAATGTATTCCCACAAAAGGAATGCCCTGACAGAAAATTCAAACCATAATTGGGCTCATGTTATATTCATACTGATTTAAAAACTTTCTTGCCTTTTCCTTTTTTGGTGTGTGCAAAGGTTTTTCAGAAAAAAATAAGAGCTTATTTCAAAAGGGTGGATTCAATAAGGCATTACAGATAATCTACTGTCCCACATCTTTATCTTCCCAAACCTTGCAATGCCTGGCCTGTCTTTCATGCTCCTAGGAAGAAAGCAGAGGGCTCACCATGACAATGAGTTCCATAAGCCGACTTATTGTTTTACTCTTCATTTTATTGTGTTTCCTGAGCAGAGCACACAAAAACCACATCAGGGTAAGTGATGGGAGACTACATTTCCCCGTAAAAAAGGCATTTCTTATTCTTAGGAAGGTAAGCATTGGACTCCGATGCAGAAGGTTGGAATGATTTTCGCCCCTGTCCACCTGCAGGCTCTTCCTTTCTCAATTTCCTACCAGAACTGGGTATATCCTGTGGCTGTACCAGGGTCTTACTGCAAAGGAAGGGGCCATGCCCAGCACTCTATGCTGAAGATGGGTTGTAGATGATTAATTCTGAGGCCATCCCTAAAAAAGGCTTGTGAAGGAGGGAAGTATCATGGCTACTCAAGCAAATAAAAAAGGCCTATAACTAGGTGAGATATACTAGTAAGGGAAGCTGTTACTGGCCCATTAACAGAAATTCTGAAAAGACTTTTCCTTTTAGAACCAACATATATTAGAACCCTAGAATAAATTCCTAAGTGTTTAAGGGATTTATTTCCCAGATCAATTCAAGTATAATTGGAATGCAATGAACTGCATACAATTTAAGCTTTTGAATGGATTAATTATCCTAACTGTCCATAGTCATGCAGCAATGGTGATGAGGCTTTTTATTAATAACATACACATTGGTAACTAGGTGAATATATATAGGGAGAAAAATACAAGCATGCAGAGATACACACATTCAGAATCACACCACATAGGTTCACACACACACACTCAGCCCCATGTACACAACCCTCCATCCTCTAAAGGGAACACATTTAATTCCAGCGCTTATAGAAAATGCCCTTCATTCTTCATCTGGAAAAGCAATTTCTACCATCATTCATACCAGGAAACTAGAATTAGGGTGCCTCTCCACAGGAAGGCCACCAAGCTAATGACACATTCCTCAATATCCAGATTATTCACTAACTAAGCACTTGAGTGATTCCAGAATACATACCATTTTTATACACTCTTGAGGCCACCTGTGATTAAATAAAAGAAATTACTATAAGCAACAGATCACACTGTGTCCTGTTTGCAGATGAGAAACAGTGATCAAGAAAGGAAACCCAATTGCAAGTACAGAGCTAACGGACTCATGCTAAGATACTAGCTTCATGGAGGCTCTATCTCAAGTCCAGCTTGAGTGGCAATTACAAAATTGTTTTTCTAAGGAAAGAAAAAAGCTCCTGAGATAAAACCTTGCCACCCAACAGTCTCCAGCTGATGCTGTCTTTTTTGTTGTTGTTGTTGTTGTTGAGTCAGTCAAAGCCACCCCAGCATCAAACCACTGGGGTCAGGCGATCCTTCTGCCTCAGCCTTTGAAGTAGCCAAAACTACAGGCATGCACTACCACACCTGGCTTATTTTTTGGTATACTATAGAGATGAGGTCACAACAAGTTGCCCAAGCTGGTCTCGAACCCCTGGGCTCAGGCAATCCTCTTGCCTGAGTCTCCTAAAGTGCTGGGATTACAGGAATGAGTCACTGCACCCAGTTGGATCTTGTCATTTTTAATGATGTCTTGAATCAGGTCATAGTGGGTAACAGACCCTCCCTCAGAATTCCCTCCATCAAGGAAAATATGCGAATCATCTTAATATCCACATTAAGATTTTCACATGTTATTTCAATTAGAAATAAAGAAAACAAGAGAGCAATATTTCCCTTTTAGACAAAGACGGGCGACCTGACCTTGGCATTTGATGTGGCCCCCTCCACTGCCTTGGCAGCAGGAAGCTTCCCCAAAGAGTCTTCAGAGAGAACGAGGAGGACACAGAGTGGCTGTTAGTACCTTGGTGGTGTTGCTTCTGAAGCAATCAGGGAGCGTTGCTTGTTGTGGACAAAGGATGAGAAAGCAAGGCAAAGGAGAAGAGAGGGACAGAAATGAGAAACAGAGCCTTTGGTCTTCTAGGTAAAGGTCACCTCATCAATGTAAAACAGTCAATCTTAAAAAGGGCACACACTAGAGTAAAGGCTGTGTTTCATGAGAGTCTTAGGACTTCCCCTGCCATTTATGAAGCTGACCTACATTGCCACTACTTTCTTGATACTTTCCAAGATTATTCCCACCCTAGGATCCACATAGGTTGCTACTTCACGTGTCATCTCTTCTAGATGATTTTGTACTTAACAAAAGCAACCTTTATTGGGAGACTGGATTCAATTCCAGGCAAAATATTCTATCATATTTCTTCACTGATCCTTTGTTATAAAGACAGTGAAAAAAAGATTTGAAAATACTGAATTATCCTGCCATTTACAGACA
>NW_006964728.1:0-758 GCF_000164805.1 Carlito syrichta
ATTAACTAGCTCACTGGCAAGTGAGCCAATTGATCATGTTGACTTAACTAGTCGGCCGGTAGGCAAGTCGACTGATCATTTGACTTAACTAGTTGACCGGTGTGTGAGATGACTGGTCAGCTGAATTTAGTTGGCTGTCAAGTGAGCCGACTGGTCAGACTCAACTTCTTGGCTGGTTTTGAGCTGACCAGTGAGCCGGCTTAACTAGTTGGCTGGTGAGTGAACGAAAGCGTGAGCTGCCTTAACTATTCGCCTGGTAAGTGAGCTGAACTATGAGCTGACTTAACTAGTCGGCTGGTGAGCAAGCTGACTAGTTCACTGAAATGTTGGCCTGTGAGTGAGTTGACAAGTTAGTTGATGTGTTTGACTGAAAAGCAAGCTGACTAGTTTGCTGAACGGTTGGCAGGTGAGTGAGCTGAATATTTAGCTGACGTGATGGAAAGCGTGTGAGCCTACTAGTTAGATGAACAGGTAGCTGAGTTTTTAGCCAACTAGTTAGCCAAGTAACTAGCTGGTTTCCAAGCTGTCTTAACTACCTAGCTGAATAGCTAGCTGGCTATCAAGCTAACATAACTAGCTAGCAAACAAGTTATCTGGCTGTCTAGCAAGCTGACTTAACTAGCTTGCTAACTGGCTAGTTAGCTGGCTAGCTGACTTAATTATCTAGCAAGCTAGTTAGCTGACTAGCTAGCTAACTTAACTAGCTATTTGACAAGCCAACCTGACTGGTTAGCTGACTTTAACTAGCTAACAGAATA
>NW_006964728.1:2220-3171 GCF_000164805.1 Carlito syrichta
TTGCTATATAGGTAGACAGCTGACTAGAGAGCTGACCAAACTAGGTGACTTAAATACATAACTAGCTGTCTACTCAGCTGAATTAAGTAGCAAGCTACCTAGCTATCCAGCTGGCTATCCAGGTGACTTAACTATGTGACTTAATTAGCTAGCCAGATGGCTGGACAGCTGATATAACTAGCTAGTTACCTAGCTAGCAAACTGTATAGCCAGCTGACTTTAACTAGTTTACTTAACTAGCTAGCCAGCTTGCTGGACAGCTGACATAATTAGCTAGCTACACAGCTACCAACTGTCTAGCCAGCTGACTTAACTAGGTTACTTAACTAACTAGTCAGATGGCTAGCTGGATTACATAACTGTCTAGCTACATATCAACTGATTTAACTAGTTTGCTATCTAAATATCCCACTGGCTTGACAGCTGACTTAACTACCTAGCTTTCAAGATAAACAAATGGCTGGCAAGCTGACTTAACTAGTTGACTTAATCAGGTAGCCAGCTAGCTAGCCAGCTGACTTAACCAGCTTGCTACCCAGCTAGGCAGGTGGCTAGCCACCTGACTTAACTAGCTGACTTAGCTAGCTAGTCAACTGAATTAACTAACTGACTTAACTATATAGTTACCTAGTAAACCAGCTGCCTTTACTAACTGAAATAACTAGTTAGCATCGTAGTTAGCTATCTATCTAGCTAGGCAACTTAACTAGCTGACTTATCTAGCTAGCTAGCTGACATAACTAGCTGACTTACGTAGCTGGCTACCTAGCTAGCCAGTTTAATTTACTACCTGAAATAACTAGGCAGACAACTGTCTAGCCATCTGAATTAACTAGCTTTTTAACTAGCTTAGAGCTGGCTAGCCAACTGACTTAATGAGGTAACTAAACAAGTTAGCCAGCTGGTTAGACAGCTGATTAATCAACTAGCTGATTAACATGCTAGGCTGCG
>NW_006964729.1:0-795 GCF_000164805.1 Carlito syrichta
CTTTCTGCTTCAGGGCCACTTCTACAGCTTCCAATCTTGATTTACCCAACTGAAATCAATCAATCGATTTGACAACTGGAGAAAAAGGAATACACTTTAATCATCATGTCCAATTTCAACAGAAGAACCATCGCAATTGAGTAGATCTCAAACAAGAGTTTCTCAACAAATAGCTCATTATTTGAATTGAGTTTTTGTAACTATAAAATATTTAGTTTAATTCCGTAGAGCAAAACAAATAATGACTTCATGGCAGAGAGGCTCTTATGCATGCAGGTCACAGTCCCAGTACCAAAAGCCACCAAAAGGGTCAGTATGCACTCCCCTACTGGGGTATCTCATGCTCCTTCCAGGGCATCAGTTGGAGATGGTCACGCTGTGGTCCCAGAGCAAAGCCGACTTTCTTCCCTTTTGTGTATTCCTCCATATTGCAAGCCTTGGTTTTCCGCAGGTTGCGGGGATGGCCTGTGCTCTAAGAGTTTCCCTGGGCATCTCTCTATCCCCCTGCCTAGGTGCTGGCATCTTCTGGCTGATGGGAAACCCATCGGACCTCTTTGATGGTAGAGCCTGGCTCTGTTGATGTGACTGGAGCTCCTTCATCATTTTAGCCATTCATTCCTGCGCTTCTGCGTCTCGATAGCATTTTTGGCTCCTCTCAACTCCAGCAGCAGTTCCATGCTCAGTGGACGCCCAGCTCAGCAGACTTGAAAGCACTGGAGTCCACTCTCCAAAGAATTTAGGGTAATGGCCGGAGTGGCGACTAAGGCCCAGTAAGTTTTCAAGAACCCAAGCCCA
>NW_006964730.1:0-761 GCF_000164805.1 Carlito syrichta
CACAGCTGTAAAAAAAAAAGGGGGGGAGAATTAATGTTGAACTAAATCTTTATAAGCTCACCCATTTCTAAGTGAGGCTAAAATTACACTAGAAAATGTATCTACTGTCACATGTAGAAATGACAATTTCCCAAATCTTTGGAAATGAAATGAGTAACATACATTTACCACAAAACATTAGGGTTTAATCTGCAGGGATTAACTCTGGAGCGAAGGGAGTTATTAGAAGTAGGACACGAAGTACAATTTTTTATGATTTGTCTAGCCTTTCTCTTGAAATGTGAAACTGATGCCTTAAACCTGCAGCATTTTGGTGATGAATTTTATGGGATTCCTGAGCTTGATTGACTAAAGAACCTACAAGGAGAAGGCTTTTGACCGATTATGTCATGGCATCCGCTAATTGATTACCTTGATGTAGAGTTCCAGGAAATCCTGAGTGAAATATAATATAACCTATGAAAAATGGTTGGTTTCTAAAAATTATTAGTTGATGTAATTGGATAAGTAAATCAAGAATAGTTGCCTTATTAACAGGAATGGTCGCTTTTTTAATATGAGACAACAGCCCTTTTATATAACAGGAATCAGTATAGAAAGACAAATTTCTCCTCTTAAATCAAGATGGTCACAAATAACAATCCCTCCCCTCCTGGAACTTCTTGCCAGAGGTCTTTTGGCACTGAGGTGCAAATATAAATTATCTGGATATATTTCTTTATGATACCTAGCTTATTCTTCTTTTAACTTTCCTTATCCTA
>NW_006964731.1:0-785 GCF_000164805.1 Carlito syrichta
TCCTAAAAAAATTTCAGTTCATCTTGCAATGGGCTAAACACGAAACAGGGGGTTTTCGAGCATGAATCAGGAAAATGGAGTCCTTATTTACAGGCAACTACATGACCTTTTGCTAAGAAAAATAAGGAACCTGGGTTACACGAGTCGTCAATCCCAAAAATCTACAGAGCAACTTGGAAAGTGTTAAAAAGGAATCAGAATTTCGAAGCAGGATGTATCTAATGAGAGTCAAAATATACAGGAAAATACACAGCAGCAAGCCAAGGAAGAAAAAGAATCGGGGATTATAGCCGTCCTCAGTCCTAAAAATCAACAGGCCATCTGCTGTGGGCTAAACAAGAATCAAGGTTTAGAAGCTGGAACATAGGTAATAATAGTCCTCATATGCAGAATCTGTATGATCTCTAACTAAGGAGAACTAAGAAACCACATTTACAAGGTTCCTCCGTCACAATATCTACATGACATCTTGCTAATAGCAAAACAAGAATCAGGGTTTAAAAACAGGATTCTGGGGAAAGGGAATCCTCATATACAGACACTACACGGCCCCTCAGTAAGAAGAATAAGGAATCTGTGATACACTAGTCCACAATCCGAAAAAATTCTCAGGGTGTCTTGCTGCGGTATAAACAAGAATCAAGGCTTCGAGCTCATCTCATGTTTAAAACGTCAGGTTGTCTTGCTATGGGCTAAACACGAATCATGGTTGTTTTTGAGCATGACTCTGGGAAATGGAATCCTTATTTACAGGCAACTTCATTACATGTTGCCAAGAAAGAATA
>NW_006964732.1:0-701 GCF_000164805.1 Carlito syrichta
GTTGAATTAGCTAGCTGACTTAACAAAATAGACATCCGGCTATCCAACTGGCCTTATTAGCTAGCCACTTAGCTAGGCAGCCAGCTAGCCGACTCACTTAACTCGCTGAATTAAGTAGCTAGCCAGTCGGCTAGCCAGCTGAATTAGTTAGCTAGCTACCTACCTAGTCAGGTGGCTATCGTGCTGACTTAACTAGTTGATGTAACCAGCTAGTCAGCTGGTTAACCAGCTGACTTAACTATCGAGTTACATAGCAAGCCATTTGGCTAGCCACTTGAATTAACTAGTTGACTTACCCAGTTAGCCAGTTGGCTAGCCAGCTGACTCAACTAGCTGACATAACTAGTTAGCCTTCTGGCTAGCCAGCAGAGTTAACTAGCTGACACCTCTAGCTAGCCAGGCAGCTTTCCAGCTGACTTAAGTAGATAGCTACCTAAGTATCTCGCTGGTTTACCAGCTGACTACACTACCTAGCTACCTAGCTAACAAGTTGGCTAGTGAGTTGAGTTAACTAGGTGACTTAACTAGCTAGCCAGCTGGCTAGCTAGCTGACTTAACTAGCTAGATACCCAGCTAGGCCCCTGACTAGCCAGCTGACTTAATTAACTGACTTTATTATATAGCTAGCTGACTTAACTAGCTGACTTACAAGCTAGCCACCTGGCTAGCCTGTTGAATTTATTTACCTGAAATAACTACTA
>NW_006964733.1:0-701 GCF_000164805.1 Carlito syrichta
CTGGTTTGAGAGCAGCCTGGGCAACCTAGTGAGGAAAGAAAAGTAAGAAAGAGAAAGAAAGAAAGAAAGAAAGAAAGAAAGAAAGAAAGAAAGAAAGAAAGAAAGAAAGAAAGAAAGAAAGAAAGAAAGAAAGTCTTCTGCAAAACTTGTGCCCTCAGTCCTCAGTCCTTCCCTTCCTGCCCACCCACTTGTGAAGGTCCCCCAAGCTTGGCACCTTTGACCCACAATTCCCCCCATGGCAGCTCCCGCTTTGGTGCTGGGGTTCCCAAGGCTCCCTGGCCATGTTCCTGCTCGCTCTCCTTTCCAAGGTGTGAAATGTGCCTCTGGCAGACCGACCTTCCGGCTCGGCAACAAGGTCCTTCTGCCAAGATAGGCAAGGGACACATCCCTCTCGCAGTGACATTTCTTCCCCCAATCCCATTTTTCCTGGATCTAAAGACAGTTGCCCTGTAAATACACCATGAGCAGTTGACAATCTGTGTACTAATCTGATGTTTTTGGATATGGGGTATGGCTCCGTGACAAAACCTGGGACCCGTGGAAACTACCAAAGTTCATTGCCAACCTTGAAACCGCACACTCTGATGATCCTCCTGCTTCAGCCTCAGGAGTGCCCAGAAAGATGGGCAGCTCGACCCCAGACACCCTGTTTGGATAAGTGCAGAAACGGGGTCTCCCTTCGAGGCTCGGTCTGGCCTTGG
>NW_006964734.1:0-718 GCF_000164805.1 Carlito syrichta
GATACTACTTGCATTAAAAGTGCCATCTGATACTTCTTGCCTTATTAGTGCCGTCTGACAATACTTTCCTTATTAGTGCCATCTGGTACTACTTGCTTTCTTGATGTCTTCTGATCCTACTTGCCTTATTAGTGCCGCCTAATCCTACTTGCCTAATTAGTGCCAACAGATACTACGTGCCTTATTAGTGCCATCTGATACTACTTGTCGTTTTACTGCCGTCTGATACTACTTGCCTTCTTAGTGCCATCTGATAGTCATTGCCTTCTTAGTGCCGTCTGATACTACTTGTCTTATTAGTGTCATCTGATACTACTTTACTTCTTAGTACCGTCTGATACTAATTGCATTCTTAGTGCTGTCTGATACTACGTGCCTTGTTAGTGCCGTCTGATACTACTTTCCGTGTTAGTGCCGTCTGATACTACTTGCCTTATTAGTGCCGTCTGATTCTACTTGCCTTATACTTGCCGTATTATACTCCGTGTCTTTTTAGTGCCGTCTGATACTCCTTCCCTTATCACTGCTGTCTGATCCTACTTGCCTTATTAGTGCCGTCTGATATTACTTACCTTATTAGTGTCGTCTGATACTGCTTGCCTTTTTGTGCCGTCAGATACTACTTGCCTTTTTAGTGCCATCTGATACTTCTTGCCTTATTAGTGCCGTCTGATAGTCCTTGCTTTATTAGTGCCGTCTGATACTCCCTGCCTTATTA
>NW_006964735.1:0-10691 GCF_000164805.1 Carlito syrichta
CAAGTTGCCCGGGCTGGTCTCAAACTTGCTGGCTCAGGAAATCCACTCGCATTGGCCTCCCAAAATGCTGGGATTATAGGCTGAGCCACCAAGCTTATCCCTTTTAATTTTCAATTCAGTGTTTTTTTTTTTCTTCTCAGAATTTTGTCAATTGTAATGTTAAAAGATACCTAACATAAAGAGAAAGGAACATAGGTATTTCGTAAGAGTATTGCAATAGAAAATGCTATGATCAAAAGGAATTTTCAAAGACAATGTTCGTGTGTAACAGAAATATTTTAACCATAGTATAGATAAAGATAGATTTTTAAATTTTATTTTATTGTTGAAAACCCCCATTGCCATTGTTCTGTATTTAATAAGCTTCCCAGAGAGATACTGATTTTTGGAACCAGACCATCCCTTCGTTTAAATGTAAAAATGTTTCAAAAATGATTTATAACGAATATTTGTGTTGGGAGGGAATAATGTATTTGGACTGGAAATTGGTATGTTACCAGTTCACGGTTGTAATATCTATATCACTGAAAGATAGAGGTAAATACGACATAAATGTTAGTTAGCTTCTTTTCACTTTTCCAAATACTTCATGTTATTATAAAAAGCACATTTTGCTGTCTTCCCACATTTCATTATATAGTTTAGAGTTTATAATTAAGGTGGGGTGATGTAAAACTGAAGTGAAATTCCTCTTTTAATGAATCTGAAGAGTTTTAATTTTTTATTAAAGAGGACAAGTTTTCATTTCTCAGTGCCATAAAACCAGTGACAGTATGGGGATACTGACAAAGTATGATGACAGAATAGAGGAGCTCACTATTATCACCTTTACTTCCTTTCCCAACAGGACCTTTGGAAAGTGTGGTAAAGAATGGGAATGGAGGATTCCACTGCCTTGAAATCAATAAAACTATAGACTCTAAGCTTCATGCGGTTAGGCAACACATATGTCTTCCTAAATGATGTATTTTCATCACCAGTCCCATTTCCATGCACACAGTACATTCTACTAATCAGCAAGTTGGGTATGTCCCCAGCAACTTCGCCGAGGCCTACAATAAACCACATATTCAATGATGGACAGTGAGTTGTTATAAGACTATCTCTCCAAAGGGCATAGGGCAGTACCTGATACGTCAAATCACTCAAGTAAAATAAAAGGAATATAATAACTATCAAAATGCAAATACATAATGAACACGTATTCGCAGTTTCTTAATATAAATTGTAATTTTAATAGCAGTGGCCTGATTACTTCATTAGACATTATCACAGGGCTATTTGAAAGGCTGTTATGTGATTTGATTTGCTGTCAATCAGATATGTTTTCGTTTTAATACTACTGAAGTTAGAAATTTGATTTTTTCAAATGCCAGGAGGAAGAAGAGACAACACAATATATTGGAAGTTTTTAAATGCTCTACAAGTGCTTTCTATATTTGTACCATTGTTTAGAGTCCTTAAATCTGATTTCTGGTCATTGGTTTGTGGGATTAACAAATTCTAGAAGCTTTTTTACTTCTAACTCAAACCCTATTTGCAGCCAGTAGATGTAATAATTGCATTCTACGTCTCCATTTTAGCTTTGGTCATTACCTTTTTTTATTAGTATATGTCATCTTTGTTGCATTTTACCTTAATTTTGACATACCTTCCATTCATTGTTTATAAATATAATGTAATATAATATTTATTACGCAGTATGATGTGTGTGTATTCAGTAAGCCTTGTTAACTTGATAAATACTAGCTGTGCCCCACAGATGTGGAAGTCATTTAACAGAAGGAATACTGGAAGAAGTTGAAGGACTGTGCCTAACACCCATTGAGGATTTTTATTGTGTTATCTCCTTTCACACTAGTATCCCTCTTCCGAAATGCTTCCATGAAAGTTATGGAGAAAAGGGAAGCTGGACCAATAACATTCCTCCCATGTTCACTATGCTGTTGTGTTCTAAATATAAATAGTGAAAGTACAATATTTGTGGAATCATTAACTTACAGTCTATTGACGAACAGTATCTAAATATATGAGTTTAGAACAGAGGTTAGCAGGTTTTTTTTTTCTGTAAAGGGCTAGTTAATACACATTTTAGATTTTGGGGATCATAGGGTTTCTGTCTCACTCTGCCATTGTAGCATGAAAACAGCCATAGATTATATATAAATGAAAGAGCATGGCTATTTTCCAAAAAACCCTTTACTTACAAAATCAAGCAATGGATGTGATTTGGTTTGTGGACTGCAGTTTTTCAACCACAGGTTTAAAAGGTGAATTCTTATGCCTGTATTTCCCAAGGAAATGTCACTGGCATTAAATCAGGACAATATGTAATAATTGTTTCCAAGTTATTCAGTGATGCATGAAAATTAAATGTTTATAACTAAAAATTGATACACATTCTGATGGAGACTACCAGTGCATTATGTAACAAATTAATTGAACATAGGATATATTGGACTAAGGAATAGTGGAGGCTGAGATAGAGAAATGCACATATGAAGTTATAGATTGTTTGACTATGTTACAGATCTCTTTTGTACAAGATGATTGTGTATTCACTATAATTCATTCAGATGTATACTGCTAAGTTGATAAATGTAAACTGGAACGAGGTACTTTGAATACCCATCTGAATTCTCTAGGAAGTTTTAAGAATCACAGATGGAGCACTTCCACTTATGAGTATGGCAGAATCACTGATAGTAAAATTAACCCTTGTCATGAGCAAGTTGAAAATTCCCAAAATATTTGAAACAACTCTTTTCAGATTTGGACAATTAGCAATGCAGGATTCCCAAGAGAAGGAGAAGAACAAGGTGAGCCTTATCATAGCCCCAGATTTCTCTTTCAGGCACTTTCTGGACTCTGGCAGAGGGAGGGTGATCCCAAACTGAGAACAATGGGTTTTCAGACTTAAAGACAAAGATAAAAGTTAGCAAGGCTAAGGCGGCTGAAATCTGTGATGCACACTACCAAAGCAGAAAGAGTTCTGCATTGATAGAAGCTTGTATGTCTGAACTGGGAACGTTTTGAATGTTTGGCTGAATAAGTGTCACATGCGTAAGGTGAGATTCCATAAGGTCAGAGAGAGAACAGTTATTAGGAAGCTATAAACTGAACAAGATCTAAAGTTCACATGGGACTGGAACATACCCAAAGTAGCCTTATTGATCACCCTGAGAATCTGGTAGAGACTCCAGAAAGGTCACATTATAGATAAAATGCTAGGTTAGCCCTAGAATAAAAGCTCTTTTATTTCCGTCCTAACAGAGTTTAGAAAGTCTCCATAAGAAAATGCTGATACACAAGTAGGTAAATGACCAAAATGAAACTCAATATTCTTTCTTCAAAAAAACAACAAAATCTAGGTACTTGACAATATTAATGTTCATTATTTCCAGCATCTGAACATGCATGGAGCAGAAAAATGACTCATAACCAGGAAAAACAGTTAGTTTTAACGACGTAGAATTGACAGATTATAACATTCATAAATATTATTATTCATTTGTTTATTTTTTTATTTTTAATTTTTTTGAGTCAGACTCTCACTCTGTCGCCCAGATTGGAGTGCAGTGGCATGCTCACGGCCACTCCAGTGTCGACCCGCTGAGCTCAGGCGATCCTTCCCCCTCAGCCTTCCAAGTAGCCGGAACTACAGGCATGCGCTACCATGCCCGACTAATTTTTGGTTTATTTTAGAGATGAGGTCTTGCCAAAGACTATTTGCTGCTTATTTTCTCTTATTGGGCATTGTTTAGAGTTTTGTTGATTTAAAGAAAAAAAAAACGTCGCTGGGCTTCTGTGTTCTGGGAATCGCTAGGGTCCAAGCCGGCACCAGCCGCTGCACCAGGAGAGCCCTGGCCACTAGCTTCCTAGCTCTCACTCAGTCAGCCACTCACACGCCAACTCACTCACCAGTATGTACACAAAATTTTCCATACACTCACTTTCTCACACAGGGACTCGCACAGTCCAATGGCTCGGCCGCCATCTTTCCGACCTATCTTCATACTATGAAACTTTTAAAGCCAATTAAGTATATGCTAAACATTTGCAAAATCTTTTCAAGTTATATTGCTAATAATAAACAAATTGTAATTTACATATAGATATAGGTATATACATATAGATATATGTGCAATTGATAAATATATTAATCATGTAAATGCATACTTCACAGCTAATTACAATTACTTCTGAAAGGATTATCACCACTTTAGAGACTTTTATACTATACATGTTTTATATACATATATGATAAAGGACATACATAAAAATACATTATGTTGACATTTTTAATTTTAGAGATTTATATTTTGCTTTTTATGTTGAAATAATACAGAATTGGATAACAAGTTAGACAAGCATTAGGAGATTTAGAAAAGCGTTCAAAAGGAAACAAATAAGAGAAATAAGCAAGTTATGAGACAAAAATAATTTAAATTGTAAAGCTGATTTCCTAGTCAGTAAGATTACTAAACATGAGACCATTTGTAAAAAAGTCACAAATGATCATCTTTTTATTGTTCTGTGAGAATTAAATGTCAAGTGTATAATAAAGTTTCTCTTATATTTCGAGGTCTGTGTTGCCATGACAGCAGAAAAAAATGACAACAGTTAAGGATTAAAGTCCTCTCAAGCTTTATCTGCTCAGTATGTGGAAAAAGCTGTAAAATGGAACTATGTAATGTAGGTTTTTTGTGCCATTTTTCATGATATGTATAAAAAGGTTTGTAACAATTGTTTTTCTTAGAAAAATGTGGGCCGGGCGTGTTGGCTCAACCTGTAATCCCAGCTCTTTGGGAGGCCAAGGAAAGGAATTGCGTGCACCTGGGCGTTGGAGATCAGCCTGGACAACCTGGTGAGACCTCATCTCTACAATAAATCAAAAAATTAGCCAGGCGTCATAGGGCATGCCTATAGTTTCAGCTACTTGGAAAACTGAGGCGGAAGGACTGTCTGAGCCCAGCAGATCGACACTGGGGAAGCAGTGAGCATGCCACTGCACTCCAGCCTGGGCGACGGAGTGAGACTTCAACTCAAAAAAAAAAAAAAAAAAGAAAAATGTGCTAACATTTAACCTTATGGAATCCAGCAATCTTCCTAAATTTAGTGTTTAATTCCAACATATGATCTCATGAAGAAGGTTTTAAATCTTTCACCACTAGGTATATTTGCGGCATTTTTAAAGTGTTTTTAAAAAGTGATTGGATGATAAATTTGGTCAATCCTTTTCTCTGTAATGTGATAAAGACATGATTGTGCTCTTTGTTATGCTGCTGTTGTTTGATACCAAAATGTTTATCTCATCAGAATATATTCTTGGATAAACCAATAAAGATCTTGGGATATTATAGTGGAAGTACTTTAGGTTGTTTGTCAAACATGAGTTATGCTTTTGTGGGTTAGGGTTGAGAGTGGGGAGAGCCAGAGATGTTGTAAGGGATATATATATACACACACACACACCAGCCGGGCTCAGTGGCTCAGCCTGTAATCCCGCACCTTTGGGAGGCTGAGGTGAGTGGATTGCCTGAGCCTGCGTGTTCGAGACCCGCCTGGGCAGGCGAGACCTCATCTCTACAATAAATCAAAAAATTAGCAGGGCGTGGTAGCGCAAGCCTGTAATTCTGGCTACTCGGAAGTCTGAAGTGGAAGGATCACCGGAGCCCAGCAGGTCGAGGCTGTGGTGGCCAGGAGCGGCCACTACACTCCAGTCTGGGCAACAGAGTGAGACTCCAACTCAAAAAAAACCAAAACGAAACAACAACAACATAAAAAACATGAGTTATGCTTTTGTGGGTTAGGGTTGAGAGTGGGGAGAGCCAGAGATGTTGTAAGGTATATATATACACACACACCACTGATTTTCCTTTCTTTCCCTTCTCATTTTGATATAAAGTTGACAGGGGTCTCACAGAGCATTTTGGGGGAGTATTTTTACTGTTTCTATTATGTGGAAAGGCTTGTGCAATTTTGGTGTTATTTCTTATGCCATTATATGGAAAAGCTCATGACTTCAGGACCAGCTTATGGGACCCACTTGTAGGAAGTTGTTTCACTATTTATTTACAAGATACAGGACAGTTGATATTCCCTAATAATGAATTTCTTCTTTTACTTCTCCTCCTCCTCCTTCCCTTCCTCAGTCTTGCCAGAGGTTTATGTAACTCTTTTCCAAACAAACAATCCAAAAATGTTATTTTATTTTTATATTCCTTTTAATATCACTTACAAACCTTCGTTTTATTGTTTCATTTCTATTGTTGTTTCTGTCATTGGTTTGGCACTGGTTTACTAACCTTCTTCCATATATATGTATGTGTGTGTATATATTTTTGTATATATAAAATATATATTTAGATATAGTATATTTATATAAAAATATATATAAAGTCTGTGTTTTATTATATATAAAAATATATATGTATATATTTTTTTGTTGGCCTCTCACTCTGTTGCCCAGGCTGGAGTGTAGTGGCATGATCATGGCTCACTGCAGGCTTGAACCTCCTGGACTCAGGCAGTCCTTCTGTCTCAGCTGGGACTACAGGAGCGCCACCATGCTTGGCTAAATATTTAATTTTTTGTGGAGACTAGGTCTCGCAGTCTCTAAATCCATACATTCTCAGTCTGGTCTTAAACTCGAGCTCAAACAGTCCTCTCACTTTGGCTTCCCAAAGTCCTGGGATTACAAGCATGAACCTCACCCCTGCCTGGCCCTTGTTTCCAATTTTATTTTTTTATATTTAAAAATATAGTTTATTTAGAAAGTAAATTGGAGGGGGGGATTCACCACCCCAAGGGAGGGGAGGGGGCCAAATCTAGGAAACATGGCAACAACCACAGCTCAAAGAGCACCTGACCACACCAGAGTCTAATAAGGCAATGGCTGTGGCAGTGGCCTAGCAGTGACCCCTTTTACCCAATGTTTTGGGATGGATGTTCTGATCTCAAATTTCAGGATGTCCTATGTTGCACTTATTGTTGTAAATATTCCTTTAGATGCACATATGGCTGTATCTCACACTTTTTAGCAGCTTCATCAAAATGCAGTTGACTTTAAGAAAACTTTGCAGCTTTATATTGAACAATGTAAGTTTTGACATATCTATTTGTAAATCATCACAAGAAGCAACATGATGTATATATGCATCCCTTCACTCAAGTCTCTGTGTACAACTTTGTTTCTCCCCGTCTCGTGTCTACCTAGAACTTCCTCTTTTCCCTTGATATGTACGTTATTGTTCAAGTCTTTGCATGGACATGTATTTTCATTTTTCTTGGATGAGCATTAAGAAATGGTATGACTGGATCACATGACAGAAGTGCCTTTAAGTTATGTCAGAATAGATCAAAAGTTTTGCAAAGTGATTGCACCCTTTTGCATCCTACTAGCAATCTCAGATGCTCTACATCTCTACCAGTACTTGTAATTATATTTGTCATTTTTTTGTAGTTCTTTCAATAGTTGTGTGGTGGTATCTCACTGTTTATCTAAATAAGCGTAATCAAGTCATAGTTCTTTCTTTTCCAGGCATGCTCAGTAAATGGGGAAAAAAAATCACCATGGAGAGGAACAGATTGGCGTGACTTTGGAGCTGGTGAGAAGGGTGAGAGTCTAAGTTGCCCACTGGGCCTCTGTTGGTGTGGATGAGGATAATGTTTTTCTGGCATAGTGCAGTTGTTGTTTGTGTACAAGTTTTCTGTCATTTTTATCTGCACTTTTCTCGTTTTTTGTCTGAGAGAGACAACTTTTGTTGGAGGTATTATATTCTGTACATTTTGATGTTTTCGAGTTGCCCCCTTTTTCTTATATTAGTTTTTAAACGCATGAGATACAAAGAATAGAAAACAAACAGCAGAAAATATGGAAGCACTGCAGTGTTGTTTCCTAGGCTTTAAGGTTACTAACCCATTTTCCTTAATTCTTTCTAATTTTGAAGTCTTCTTATGTTCACATTATATATGATGTCCAGGAATTTTAGTTGCAAGTAGGGAGAGAAATAGGGAAAATATGCCATCTTCTTGAAAGCAGACATCAGCTCCTTTTTTTACCAAATTAAATGATCTTCTTCTTCTTTTTTTTTTTTAAGTGGTCTTTTTGGCCAGGGCTTGGTGGGTTAGCCTATAATCCCTGGACTTTGGGAGGCCGAAGCGAGTGCATTGCCTGAGCCTGTGGTATCGAGACCTACCTGGGCAACTTGGTGAGACCTCATCTCTACAATAAACAAACAAAAAAAATTAGCCGGGTATGGTAGTGTGCGCCTGTAGATCCAGCTACTTGGAAGGTTGAGGCGGAAGGATCGCCAGAGCCCAGCAAGTTGATGCAGTGGTGGCCATAGGCGTGGCATGGTACTCCCACCTGGGCAACAGAGTGAGACTCCGACTCAAAAAAAAGTGGTCTTTTTAACATAATTTGCTTAATTGTTTTGAATGTAATTATTTCATTCACCCTATCAATATTTCTTCAGTTTCACACATGTGCCAAGTACAGATGATGTGCTGTAGTTTCATTGTTGAGTGAAAGCCTATTGGGAAAACAGACAAGTGTATATGAATTAAATTATAGAAAATAAGCTTAGTGATAATGTGTTATCCAGTCATAGTAGCTAGAATATTTTCTATATATTTTTTAATTTTTTATTTTTTTGAGTCAGGGTTTCACTCTGTAATCCATGTTGGAGTGCAAGTGGCACAATCACAGTTCACCAAGTGTCCCACTCCTGGGCTCAGTCGATCCTTTTGGCCTCAGCCTCCTGAGTAGTGAGGACTATACGTGTATGCCAGCATGGGCTGTAATCCAGTATGATTGATATCGTTAAAAAAAGGGAAAATTTGGACACCGAGACATACATAGAGAAAAGTCTATGTGACGACACACATGGGAGGATGCCATGTGAAGATGGAGGATTGGGGTGATGCATCTATAAGTCAAAAAACGCCAAAGACTGTCAGCAAACCACATAAACCTAGAAGTAGGCAAGGGAGGATTCCCCCTACAGGTTTCAAAGAAAGCAGGAGCCTACTGACATCTTGATTCTAGACTTGTAACCTTCAGAACCATGAGACAATACATTTTTTATTGTTTTTGAGTCACCCAGTTTGTGGTACTTTGTTAAAGCAGCCCAAGGAAACAAATACATTCCTTTAGCCCTACTTAATACTTTGCCACTGACAAACTGTCTGTCTTGCTTAACTATGCACCCAAAGTTTGGTTGTATGACTTTGTTGGATATAGAATTTTGTTTTTAAAGTTCTGTGTCTCTTTTCAACATTGGAAAAATGATCCTCCATTTTCTTTGGCTCTGCATGGATTTTATGGAGAAGGGAGTCCACATTTGAGTCATCCTTTCTGGGTAGATAGGGTTATTTACTTTTTTGAAGTTTTTGATGGAAGTACATTTGTTCAAATCACTAAAATACTTTACATTTAATAGCGATGTCAAATTATATATTTATTTTATCAATGAATTCTTTCAAATCTTCAGTAGCTATGTTTTTAATTAAAACGATTTTATTTAGATTGTTAACTTTTGATCAACAATAGAAAAAAATGGCAGGAAGAAGCTGCATGAAAAATATAACCAAAGAAAACAAAACTTTTCTTTTTTTTTTAATTTAAAGCTTTTAAGTTTAAAATTTTAGAACCAGGAAGTACAGGTGCATGTTTTTGACATGGACATATTGTTTAGTGATGGGGATAGGTTCTCAAATGGCCCATTCCGCAGATAGTGAACATTATACCCAATAGGTAACGTTAGTCGCCATCCTTTTCTCCTCCCTTATTTGTGTTCCCAGTTTCTATTATGTCCATTTTTTGTGCCCATTTGCTCCCATATATAAGTGAGAACATGTGGTGTTTGGGTTTCTGTTTCTGAGTTAGTTCCCTTAGAATGATGTTCTCTAGTTCCATCCATCTTGCTGCAAAGGATTCCATAGTGTATATATATCATATTTTCTTCATCCATTCGGTCACTGGTGGACACTTAGATTGGTTCCATGACTTTGCTATTTTGAATAGTGCTGCAGTGAACAAACAAGTACAGCTAAGAAGTATAGTTAATTTTTCTTATTAAAAGACAAATATATCAGTACTGTTATATAAATTAAAATAACTTCAGCAACTATAAAAGTAAAAAATCAAAAAATTCTAGAATTGTTTCTAATTTGATGCTAATGTTGATCTGAATCTCGCTGCTTATGGCAACAGCCAAAATCTCTTGATGAAGAATAATGAAATGAATTTGTATGAACTATAGCAAAATATTTTATATCTACGATGCTTTTAATAAAACGGCTACTACCAATACATTTTACAGGCAAAAAATGATTTATATAAAACATGTAATATTTATCAGATCTATGTATGACATAGGCGATATGTAAAACATAATTGAGGCAACAGGAATTCATGTGTTTATATATGCTGTACATCAAGTATGCATATATAGTTATATATGCTATTTGCTTTTCAATAAATACCTTAAAATACCTCATTTCAACCATTTGTTTTTCTGTTTCTTTATCTGATGTGTTAGTTCCTTTATTTATTTCCAATTTATACTTCATAAATTCCAGCTCCAACCTCCAAACCCCTGATTTCGGCTAAACCATCCTGGTTGACCAAGCAATCTTATATTCAGCATTCCCTCACCATCAACTTAAGTTTATGAAAAATCCAG
>NW_006964736.1:0-694 GCF_000164805.1 Carlito syrichta
CATGTTCAGCCTAATCTAATCATCAGAGAAGTACGAATCAAAACCACACTGAGATACCACCTTACCCCAGTAAAGATGGCGGCATCATTAATAAATCAAAAAACAACAGATGCTGGCATGGGTGCGGAGAAAAGGGACTCTTCTACACTGTTGGTGGAAGTACAAACTATTCCAGCCTCTATGGAAAATAGTGTGGCCATATCTAAAGGAACTAGAAATTGACCTTCCATATGATCCGGCAATCCCCCTTCTGGAAATATACCCAGAGGAACATAAATTATTCTACAAAAAGTCACCTGCATGTGCATGTTCATTGCCACACTATTCACTATAGTAAAAACATGGAACCAATCTTACTGCCCATTGAAAGTAGTATATATATATATATATATATACATATATATACACAGTATATATATATATACTGAAATATTATGCAACCATAAAGAAGGACAAAAATCATGGACATCTCAGCATATTGGATGAAGTTGGAGGTAAACATTCTTAGCAATCTATCACAGAAACAAGGCACCAAATACCACATGTTCTCACTCATAAATGGGACCTGAACATTAATCGCAATAGCACAAGGGAGGGATTGGCAGCCGCGGGACACGGCAGGGGAGGGCGGAAAGGGGGGCACATCACCACACAAAGGATGTCTCCGGGTTCCGCATCAGGAGACGTGAGGACC
>NW_006964737.1:0-615 GCF_000164805.1 Carlito syrichta
ACAGCATGAAAAGGAAACATTTGTAACTTTAAAAGTCATTTTTGATCAATGGTGAAATTTATCAAAATCTGCAGCTGTGAGGTACACAGGAAGTACAAGGCACCACATGTCTGCCAGAACTTGCTAACAAATGCCTTCTTGCGGCAGGAGGGCCATCTCTCAACATGACAATCTCAGTTGGCAGGGTTAGGGCAAAGGAGGGATGTGACCTGTTCTCAGTGGCAGGCCTTCAGACTCTCCCTCACTGCACATGGTGCCCTCAGTGTGCACTTTTCTAGAAAGGGACTCCAATTTTGGGGCTGCCAGCCAAGGCCAGGAAGGCTAAGGCCCAAGTCCACCACTCATTTCATCAAATTGTTGTAGTAAACAGTTAGATTTTCTTGAACACTGTTTGTACAGTTTTTTGTATACCTATGCTTGAAGTATGTATGCTTTTCAGACACTCATAAATGGAAATTTATTTCACAAAAATGACCCAAATACTCCTTTACCAACATGTTAAAACAAAGTACAATAAGCAGAACAAGAACAGAGAAGGGAAGGAAAGATGGTTGAGGTGGAGGATCTACATTTTCCTAGAATAGTAGAATGGATACTAAATTTTTTTTTTTTTTT
>NW_006964738.1:0-599 GCF_000164805.1 Carlito syrichta
CTTGCTACCTAGCTAGCCACCTGACTATCCAGCTGAATTAACTAGGTGACTTATCTAGCTTGGCAGCTGTCTAGCCAGCTGAATTAACTAGCAAGCTACATAGATAGCCAGCTGCCTTCACAGGAGACTTACCTAGTTGATTTAACTAGCTAGCCAGCTGCTTAGACAGCTGACATAGCTAGCTACCTACCTTGATTTCAAGCTGGCTATCCAGCTGTCTTAACTAGCTGACTTAACTAAATAAGCAGCTGGCTAGCCAGCTGACTTAATTTCCTAAATACCTAGCTAGCCAGTTGACGAAACTAGCTGAACTAACTAGTGAGCCAGCTGGCTACCAATCTGACATAACCAGCTTTTTACCTAACTAGCCAGCTGGCTAGGTAGTGACCTAGCTGACTTAACTTGCTAAATGGCTGGTTACCCAGCTGACTAAACTAGCTGACTTTCCTAGCTGGCCAGCTGGCTTACCAACTAATTTAATTACCTAAATACCTAGCTAACATGCTGGCCAGTGAGCTGACTTCACTACGTGATTTAATAAGATAGTCAGCTGGCTAGCCAGCTGATTTGACTAGCTAGGTACCCTGCTAGGTAGCTGG
>NW_006964739.1:0-420 GCF_000164805.1 Carlito syrichta
AAAAAAGAAAGAAGGAGAGAGAGAGGGAGAGAGAAAAAGAAAGATAATCATGAATTGTACATGAAAAGAAGGCATAGCCCAGGGCACGCACTCTAAAATCACAGCCTGGGTTCAAAGCCCACCTAGACCACTGCCATATGCATGACCTGAGGAACGGTCTCAGACTTAAATGTTGTTTTACCAAATTTGTAAAAAGAAGTAAAGAGACATTGTCATGGCACTGTGTTCCCTCCTCAAAAACCTTCCCAGCTGTGCTGGTGACCCTAATGGCCATGGAGAAGGCACCTGGCCCCAGATGACTCAGAGGCATGGGGGTGGCAGGGGGACTGAAGCCTGATAGAACCTGGATTGCCTCCACAATTGGCCTTGAGGATCATCCCCCACCTCCCCCCATTCCCACCCTGATGGCCCCAACTGCCC
>NW_006964740.1:0-405 GCF_000164805.1 Carlito syrichta
CTAGGTACCTGGCTGGCTAGCTGGCCAGGTAGCTAGTTAGTGGGCTGACCAGGTGGGTAGCCAGCCAGCTTAAATTGCCATCCGGCTGGCTGGACAGACAGAGAGCCAGCTGGATTAACTATCCAGTCACTCTGCTGGTCAGCTGGCTAGCCAGATGGCTTGACTAGCAGGCCACCTACCTGACCAACCTGCTAAATAGCCCGCTTAACTTGCAAGCTACCTAGCTAGCCTGTCGGCTAACAAGCTTACTTAACTAGCTGACTTAACCAGATAGCCATTGAGCTATCATGCTGGCTTAACTAGCTAGCCACCTAGCTAGCCAGCTGGCTAGTCAGCTCACTTAATTTGCTGAATTAACTACCTAGAGAGCCGGCTAGGCAGCTAACTTAATTGCCTAGCTACCTA
>NW_006964741.1:0-5007 GCF_000164805.1 Carlito syrichta
AAAGTATGGCAAAAGCCTCTTGAGTCCTGATTCTGTCACTGATTGGACAGCTGTGGGAAATTCCATCTTTCTGAGCTGCCATAATCAAATGTATAAAATTGGGGAAATAATAGCACAATTTTAAATTTTGTGAAGATGAAGCATGAGGATGCATGTAAAATGCTTAGGACATTGTGAGCTAGTCAGTGTGGCGCTTTCGTTGAAGCTTTATGATCACCCAGAAGATGGGGGGAGGAGAGTCCTTCGGACCCTGAGGTTGTGCTGAAGAGTCTTCTGGATTGCGTTGTTTGCATCCCCACCTACAAATCTGTTTGGGCATCTCCTCACTTTTGATGGCACTTAGCACATCCCCTCGCCCTCAATGCACACTGTCATTTATTGAAGTTATTTTTGCAGGTATCTTCTTTCTTACTAGGACTGTAAACTCCTTGACTCCAAGCATGACTGTGTCTGTCATGACTCACACATGTTCATGCTAAATTCAGGAGTTGGATGGGTCTCTTTGATAACGTGGCTAATGGCTATCTCTCTGCTCATCTAAAATAAAGTTCCTTTGATGATTTCAAAGTGTAGAAGCGGTATTTACCTTTTCGTGCCTTCTTCCAGGATGCATGTGGCAGAGAAAGCCGGCCTGCTGGTAAAGTAGCCTCTCATTTCTTCCCCAGGACTGACTTAGGAAGATACGTGTGGCACTCGGACACCCATACACTTATCCCGAGACTTACACTGTTAACGCAAACCCAGTGATGAACTTTGACAATTACTGGAATTTATGAAAACACCATTCTTCCTGCTGTAGGACTGTGAGAGTTTTCATGTACTCAGCTGGGAAGAGCTGGAAAAGCAGAGCTGCAGTTCCTGGAGGGAAGTAGGACAATGTCGTCATCCCAAAGTTGCTGGCCAGGGTGATTATGGTTGTTGGGAAATAACTACATGGTTCATTCTTATCTTCAGGGTACCTGAACACGAGGGGAGGTCACGGTTTTGCAATAGCCAAGAAGAGCTTCTAAAGAGTTCTTATTATCTGTGTGGAGTTGGGCAGCTGGGAAACATTTGGCCTGGGGAGTTTCTCTGGGGTGTTTTTGGGGAGGGAAGTTGGAAGCAGATCAGTTGCTGCAAAGGTCTGGGAAGGAGGCTTTTCCATCGGAAGGGAAGGGTCAGGCAGCTGGGAGGGCCGGTTGGAACACTGCAGCGACTCTGAAGGGATGGAAATGGCCTTTCTCATCAAGGGGATATGGCGGGGTTGCAACAGCTGGGAAGACCCAGAGCAGGGGACTTTAATGAGGCAAATAAACCAAGGCTGAGGGGGAAGGTTCTGCAGTGCAGCTCAGTCTGCTTCTCAGAGCATCTGTTTCCACGTGAGCAGTGAGCCCAGCCTTTCCTCGCCAGGCAGATTTACCTGCCATCTCTCCAAGGGCCCTCTCCAATGCTTTCATTTTTCTTCTGTAATTTATATACGTAAATTGCCCTTTATCTCTTTTGTAATAATAGTCCTGCAGAACCACTTCAGCTGATATTAAAACACTTAACGATAGCACTCGTAGAAGGTGATACGCATATTAAACATAAATATGAGAGATATAAACAGTGGACAGAAGTACTTGGTGATATGTGTTCTTGGGACAGTTTTGTATACATAGGATTTCAGTCACTTAAATCACATTTAAATTTTACAATGACTGCGATTTAATCCCAAAAGTGTATCATATGTGATTAGCACTGTGCTAGGCTAACGTAAGTAGTTCTCTGGGATGAAAATAACCATGATTTATATTTAATATGCTTTACAGGTGTGAATATTTTTTAACCATTATAATTATAAAATATAGTGCAATTCACCAATGTAAACAAAACAGGCCATGTGTGATGGTTCACGCCTGTAAACCCAGCATTTTGGTAGTTTGAGATGGAAGGATCACTTGAGGCCAGGAATTCAAGACCTGCCTGGGCAACAAAATGAGACTCTATTTCTACCACAAAAATTGCTAGGTGTGATGGCACACACCTGTAGTCCCAGCTCCTTGAGAGGCTAAGGTAGATTGCTTGAGCCCAGGAGTTTGAGGTTGCGATGAGCCACAATCCCTCCACTCCAGCCTGGGCGACAGAACGGGACTCTGTCTCAAAAAGAAAAAAGTGAATACAACAGACGTATGGCATAACTAATTATTATAAAATGAATACTTATGGCACCACCACTGAGATCAAGAAATAGCACATCATCTGGATATCAGAAGACCCAGAGGCCCCTTTCCTTCCCAAATGCAACAATTATCCTCTGACAGCTAACACTGCTGAGTTGTGCCCATTTCTAAACTTTCTTTGTATCAAATAGGATGGTTTATACTCTTTTATGTCTAGCTTCTTTCACTCTTTATTGAGGTGATGAGATTTATTCTTGTTGTACCTTCACTTACTTTCTTTACTGAATGTCAGCATAAATTCCTAGACCAATTCATCTATTTTAGACATTTAGCTAGATTCTACTTATTTTGTTTTGGTTTTGTTAGAGACAGGGTCTTACCCTGTTGCCCAGGTTGGAGTGTAATGACACAATTATAGCTCACTGCAGCCTCGACTTCCTGGGCTCAAAAAATCCTACAGCCTCAGCCTCCCAAGTAGCTAGGACTACTATGCTACCATGCTCAGCTAATTTTTTATTTTTATTTTTTGTAGCGATAAGGTCTCACCATATTGCCGATACTGGTCTCTAACTCCTTGGCTCAAGCAAACCTGCCTTGGTCTCCCAAAGAGCCGGCATTACAGGCATGAGTCACGGTGACCAGCCTAGTTACCAGTTTTGAGCTCTTATAAAACTGCTGTTACTCAGTTTGTACTCACTCATTTGTTCATGCACAGCAATGCACGTATTCACTCGCAGAAGCGCGTTGGCACATTCACAGATAGAAATGCATGTGTCTACCACAAGTCCCAGGTAGCTCGTTAGAAGATGCAAGCAGAGGAGATCCCTGAGTCACCTCTTGGAAGGGAACTGTCTTGGAGATACAGTAGCCCTACTGTGGAGTTCTTCTGACCAAACAATTAGCTCCTCTGTTTCTAGCCATTGAGATTACTGCAGTATAACATAGGCTAATGTGACTATTAAGCACAATATAAACAATTTGTTTTCGGAACCATTTTTATGCTCAAAAGTAATTGATTTTCATACCTTAAAATGTTATGTCAATGGGAGCTCTTAATGTGTTCATTCTGGTTACAAACAAGGCGATGGCAAGTGACAACAGAACATCTTGAGGCAGAGAGACCAGTGCTCTGGGTCCTTGCCAGGACACTAGTTGACTGTGATTACTGACAAGGACTCACTGGTGGCCTGCTGGTGGTTTGGTGACATTTATATGGCTTTCCCATCTTCACTGGTGAAAACATCTTGCTTGTCCTTTTTCTTCTAGGATGCCATCCCCACTGGAACGAAGAGCCTGTTGGTCAGGGCTTGGCCAGGAAATCAGAGCTACCCTAGGGTGGAGGGATAAGGAAGGAGAGCTTTCACAAGTTAAGGAGTTGGGAGGTGCCGAGGGAAACTGTCTAACTCTGCCCAACTGAGGCCCTTGTGCAGGGCACCAGCCAGAGCTTGGAGAAAATTTAGTAAGCCATGCAGATGTGGCCACAGGGGAACGAGAGGGGAGTTTGAGGCATGGGGTATGGGAGCCACAGCCTCTGTGGGCCCAGTGGCCGGGTGACGGTAGGGGACTGCTCTGCCTTAGTGGGGCCAGCAGTGAGATGACAGAGTGACCACAGAGCAGGAGGCAAGGCGAGACATGCTGGGCATCTGTGTGTCCATCCACCACCATGTGTGGCCACATGACCCTCCTTCACGTACCTTCAGCCTCCCCAATTCTTTTTTTCCCCAGACAGGGTCTTGTTCTGTTGCCCAAACCTAGTGCAGTGGTGTGGTCATAGCTCCCTGCAGCCTCGAACTCCTGAGCTCAAGGGATCCTCCTGCCTCAGCCTCCCAAGTAGCTGAAAGTATAGGTGTGAGCCACAGTCTTCCCAATGCTGAGGAGTACATCTCAAGCCCAGACCATACAGAGAAGAGAATTCTGGGAGCAACAGAGCTGTGCTGGCAGTAGACACCTTGCTTAAGTTTAAGAGAAGTAATTGCCAACTGATATCCTCTTAGAAGGTATTAAAAAACTAGAGCATTGCTGAGGGAAGGAAATAAGATCAATGTATCCTAGGCAAAGGGCATGGACTAAACAAAGAATGAACACATATGGGTACATGGCCCGTTAAAATGAAAGATCTGGAAGCCAGCTCCTCTGACTTGGACTTGGTTCTCTGATGTTACTCAGTTATGGGAGATGGGTAAACAATACAATGTTATAAATAGTAGGAAAAACAGCTTTACATTGAATTTGTTGGTGGCAATGACACCCTCACAAGGATTGTACTGAAGAGTTGATAATCGATTTTAACTTACTTCTTAAATATGTCAAAAAATACAAAAGTAATAGGTATACAGTGGAAAGTCTATCACGACTGTTTTTACTATATTAGTAAAAAGCTATACATTCGCTTTAATTAGCTAATTCTTCACTAGTGGATCAGGTAAAATAACTTTATGGGGAAAAAAATCCTGCCGGTGCAGTAGCTCACACCTATAATCCCACACTTTGGGAGGCCAAGGCAAGAGGACTGCTTGGGCCCGAGAGTTCGAGACTAGCTTGGGCAACACAGAGATACCTTGCCTCTCCAAAAGTTAAAAAAAAATTAGCTGGGCATGATGGCGCACGACTGTAGTCCCAGCTACTCATGAGGATGAGGAGAAAGGATCACCTGAGCCCAGGAGGTCAAGGCTGCGGTGAGCTGTGATCATGCCACTGCATGCCAGCCTGGGTAACAGAGGGAGACTCTGACTCAAAAAAAAAAAAGGAAAAAAAAAAAAATAGCCTAGAGAATGTATTAGTACTGTGTAGGGGTAAAGAGTTTGGTGAAATGGACAAGGTGGCCGCCATCCAACCGCAGGCCGTTTCACTAGAGGAATGCTATGAA
>NW_006964742.1:0-375 GCF_000164805.1 Carlito syrichta
ACCCAATCATTGAGACACCCATCAGAAAGGAGAACCAGACAATGGAGCACCCATCACAGAATAGGGTCAGTAACTGGTACCCATCACAGATGAGGGACAGTCACAGAGAGACCCATTAGGGACTCTAAGTTTCTGTTTACAGAAGAGGGTCAGTAACTGGAGCAGCCATCATGGAGTAGCAAAATCAGTGTGGTACGCACCACAGAAGAGAATCAATCACTGGGGCATTTTTCACAGAGGAGGCCCATTCACTGTGGCACCCATTGTGGAGGAGGTCAGTCAATGGGGCAACTAGTACCGAGGAAAGTCAGTCAAATGGACACCCATCACATAGGAGGGCAAGTCAATGGAGAACCCATTATGGAAGAGGCCCAG
>NW_006964742.1:1764-2458 GCF_000164805.1 Carlito syrichta
TACTCACTGTGGCACCAATAACAGAGGACAGCCAATCACTGAGGCATGTACCATGGAATAGGACAAGTCATTGGGCAATCTTCACACTAGAAAACTAGTCATGGGAGACGGGGCAAGATGGCGACGGCATAGGTGAACTGGTGAGATTCTCTGAACGGACCAAGACTGCATATTGCTGAATAGACAGACTGTAAAGCAGAGGAAAAAGTGAACACAGTCAGAAGACCCTCATAAGGAAGAACAGGTCATTGCAGAAGAGAAATAAAAGCAACCCCACCTTCCCTCAAAAACAGAATTGAAGAGAGGGAAGGAAAGAGGGAGAGGGAGAAAAATCTCCAGAAATGAAGAAAAAGCATAAGAAGAGTGAGGGTCTCTCCCAGACGCCTGGGAGAGCAGACACTGAGAAATCTGACTTTGGAATACAAACAACGAAAAGTCCCCAGAATGAAGGGTCTCAAACTGCAAATGTAGATATCAAAACAATAATGGAGAGATTAAAAAGAATTGAGGAGACACAAGAAGAAACTAGGAAGGAGCTGATATCTGAGATAACAGTAATAAAGAATACTGTGAATGAAATAAATAAATTGATAAGCATGGAAAGCAGAATTAACCAAGCAGAAGAAATAATCTCAGAGCTTGAGGACCAAAATATAGAAATACCCAAACTCTTAAAAACACAGAAAATAAGCTC
>NW_006964742.1:2874-4348 GCF_000164805.1 Carlito syrichta
CATGGACTAAATGCACCACTGAAAAGATATAGAATGACAAAATGGATAAAATATCACAAGGCAACAATATACTGCCTTCAAGAGACCCATCTCACTAGAAAGGACATACACAGACTCAAAGTAAGAGGATGGGAAACAAATTTTCAGGCGAATGGAACACAAAAGAAAGGAGGAGTCGCGATCCTAATTTCAGACGTAACACCATTTAAGCTATCAAAAACTAAAAAAGATACAGAGGGCCACTACATAATGATAAAAGGTTCACTCCATCAACAACAAATATCTATCCTAAACATATATGCAACCAACAAAGGTGCGCCAACATTCATAAAGCAACTTCTAGGAAAATAAAAGAAAGACATTGACTCTAACACCATAATAACTGGGGACTTTAATACACCACTCACAACCTTAGACAGATCAACAGGACAGAAAATCAGCAAGGAGATCCGGAACCTCAATGAGACTCTGGACCAAATGGACTTAATTGACACCTATAGAACACTCCATCCAAAGACCACAGAATACACATTCTACTCATCACCACATGGAACATATTCTAAGATCGACCACATAATTGGACACAAATCAAGGACTGAAATTCTACCATGCACCTTCTCGGACCACAGTGGAATAAAAATAAACATTGACACCAACAAAGTTTCCCCAAAATCCACAAACACATGGACACTAAACAGCATGATGCTAAATAACTCCTGGGTCAATGATGACATCAAAACAGAGATCAAAAGATACCTGGAAACAAATGAAAATAATGAAACATCTTACCAAAATCTCTGGTATGCCTTAAAAGTTGTAATAAGAGGGGAATTTACATCCCTACAAACACACGTGAGGAAAATGGAAGGAACAGAAACTGACAACCTAACAAGCCACCTAAAGAAGATGGAAAAGCAAGACCACAAAAACCCTAATTTCAGCAGAAGAATCCAGATCACCAAAATAAAAGTCCAAATCCAGGACATAGAAGACAAAAAGATAATACAAAAAATTAATGAAACAAAAAGCTGGTTCTTCGAAAGAATACACAAGATCGATGGCCCCCTAGCTAGACTGACCAAGAAAAAACGAGAAAAAAACTAAATAAACACAATCAGAAACACGAAAGATGAAGTCACATCTGACCCTGAAGAAATACAAAAGATCATTAGAGACTACTACGTACACTTGTATGGAAACAAACTTGAAAACCTTAAGGAAATGGAGGACTTTCTGACATGACACAACCTACCTAAGTTGGAACAAGAAGAAATTGAGACCCTAAATAAACCAATAACAATAGAGGAAATCGACTACGTAATAAGAAAACTTCCTACAAAAATAAGCCCTGGACCAGATGGCTATCTAGCAGAAATCTACAAGATATTTAAGGAGGAGCTGATACCAATCCTAATGAAGGTATTCCAGGTGATTGAAAAAGATGGAACACTCCCCAAATCATTTTACGAAGCGA
>NW_006964743.1:0-354 GCF_000164805.1 Carlito syrichta
CTAGTTAAGTCAACTGACTAGTCACCTTATGAGGCAGATAGCTAGCTAATTAATTCGGCCAGCTAGCTAGTTGAGTCAGTAAGTTAAGTGAACTGGCTAGCAAGCTGGCTTCCTAGGTGGCTAGCTACTTAAGCCAGCTGGCTAGCTAAATGGCTATCTAACTAAGTCAGCTAGTTAAGTCAGCTGGTTAGCCAGCTGACTATGTAGGTGGCTGGCATGTTAAGATGGCTGGTTAGCAGGCTGGTCTGGTAGTTGGCCAGATAATTGTTGGCTCGCTAGGCAGGTGAACACCAGGTAGCTAGCTAGTTAAGACAGCAGGCTAGCCGTCTAGCCAACCAGGTAGGTAGCTAGTTA
>NW_006964744.1:0-512 GCF_000164805.1 Carlito syrichta
ACGCCTCCCCAGGGAAAGGTCCACATGGGCAGGCGATGATGTAGTGATTGGGAGAGGCAGGGGACTTCCCCCTGCATGAAGGTGGCAGATAAGGCTTCCAGAATCTGGGTTAGCCATGGTGTTGACAAACCACCTTGATTGCTCTGTGCCCGTCAGCTGCCTAACTCGGGGCAGTCTGTTCTGGGAGCTCACATGTGTCTTTCCCATGGGGCATGAGTGTGGAAGGTGGAGGGGGTGAGTGACCGAAGACACTGGACAGACGTGCTTGGTGGCCACCTTTGAAACCTCCTGTGTACGACAGGCTAGAAAGTGCCTTTTCCTCTCCCATCCCTGAGGGTGATTCCTCACTCTAAGTGTCAGGGGTGGTGGTGGTTGTGGCGATGGTGATTATTATTATTTGGAGTCAGTATCCTGCTCAGTCTTTCAAGCCAGAGCACAGGGACATGCTCACCACTGTGGACTCCACTTGCCTGAGTTGGTGATCCTCCAGCCTTGGCTCCCCAAGTGGCTGG
>NW_006964745.1:0-4834 GCF_000164805.1 Carlito syrichta
CAAAGCCTCCAACAACAACCACTGGGGAGAGAAGAATCTGTTTAGCAAATAGTGCAGGGAAAGCTGATCACATGCAGCAAATTTGACCCCTACCTATTATAATACACAGAAAGTAACTCTAAATGGATCAAAGACATAAACATAAAACCTCAGACTATAAAATATTAAAATACCTAGAAAATAAAATATTAAAATACTATAAAATATAAAAATACCTAGACTATAAAATATTAAAATATTATAAAATATTAAATATTAGACTATAAAATATTAAAATACCTAGAAAACGCAGGGACACCATTATGGAAATTGGAACTGGAAACCAATTCCTATTCAGAACCCTAAAGGCCAATACCTTAAGAAATATGATAGATAAGTGGTTCTTCATCAAATGAGCAAGCTTCTGCAAAGCAAAAGAAACCATCGAGAGGGCAGGGAGATTGCCCACAGGATGGGAAAAAAAATATTTGCCAACTGTATATCTGACAAAGACCTCATATCTAGGATCTACAAGGAACTTAAATGCACCAAAAGGAAAAAAACATCATCTCCTTTAAAAAGTGGGCAAAAGACATGAATAGACACTTCTCAAAAGAAGATATACAGGTAGCCAAAGACGCGTGAAAAAGTGCTCAGCATCACTCATTATGAGAGTATTGATAATCAAAACCACATTGAGATACCACCTAACACCTGTAAGAATGGCCATCATTAATAACACAAACGACAGATGCTGTTGAGCATGTGGAGAAAAAGGAAAGCATCTACATTGCTGGTAGGATTGTAAACTAGTAAACCTCTTTGGAAGACCATGTAGCGATTTCTGAGCATACTAGAAATTGACCTTTCATATGACCCAGAAATTCCCCTACTGGGAGTATACCCGGAGGAACTCGAGTTAGTCTACAAAAAATATACCTGCACACGTGTATTTGTTGCAGCTCTATTCATAATAGCAAAAACACGGCCAACCACGATGCCCATTGAAGCTGGGCTGGATTTAAAAAAAAATAGGACTTATACACAATGGAATATTATGTAGCCATAAAGAAGGACAATTATATGAACCCTGAAGCAACTTGGATGGATTTTGAGTCGATTATACTCAGTGATCTATCACAGTAACAAAGAACTGAGTTCCATACGTTCTCACTCATAAGCTGATCTGGAACAATTACAATGCTATAAGAAAGCGATGTGCAGTAGTCAAAAATTATCAAGGGGGGGTGGGATTGGCAGTTGAGGCAAACTGCCCTTCATCAACAAGGGTACATTCATGATCAATATTTACATACCTAACCCTGAATTGTTCCCCCACATCTTTATATTAAATAATTTTTTAAAAGAAAAAGAAAAAAAGAGAAAATTCTAGTGACTGGCGTACCCATCACAGAGACGAGTCAATCATTGCACAAACATATCAGAGGAGTGCCAGTCGATGAAGTACCCATCACGGAGTAGGGATAATCCCTGGGGCAACCATCACAGTGAAGGAATAGTCACTGGTGTATCCATCACTAGGAGGAATTGACACTGGGACATCATAACAGATGAAGGGTAGTCACTGGGGCATCCATCACAGAGAAAGACCATTCACTGAGGTATCATCACAGAGGAGAGTCAGTCACTGATTCAGCCATCACAGAGAAGGGTCACTCACTGAGTCACCCATCCTAGAAGAGGACCAGTCACTGAGAAACCCATCACAGAGGTGAGCCACTTACTTTTCAACCATCCCATAGGAGGACCAATCACTTGGGCACTGACTGGGAGGAGGGCCTGTTAATGGAGCACTGATCAGAGAGGAGGCCCAGTCACTAGGATATCCATCACATATGAGGCTCAGTCATTGCAGAATCCGTCAAAGAGGAGGGCCAGCCACTGTTGTACTGATCACAGAGGAGAACTTGTCACTGGTGCAACCATTATAGACGAAGCAATGTAACAGAACACCCATCACAAAGGAAGACTAATCACTGGGGCACATTTTACATAGTTCACCCATTTGAGAGAAGATTCAGTCACCGGGGCGCCCATTATAAAGTAGGCCCCAAAACTAGGGCATATATCACACAGGAAAGCCAATCACGGGGTCATCCATTATAGAGAAGCCCCATTCCCTAAGACACCTATCACAGAGGAGGATAGTTACTGTGGCACCCATTTAAAAGGCATCCCATTTACTAAAATACCCATCACTCTTCTGTGTTGGGTGCCTTATGGAGAAGGTGCAGTCAATGTGAAGTTCATCACAAAGGAATGATAGTAACTGGAGCACACATTGTGGAAGAGGGTCAGTCCCCATTACACCAAACACTTAGGAGACACAGTCACTGGGGAATTCGTAAAATAAGAGTGTCAGTCACTGGGGCAACCATTATGAAGGAGATCCAGTCACTGATGTAGTCATCACAAAGTTGAGGCAGGCAATGGAACACCAACAATGAGGAAATCCATTCGCTGTTGCACCAATCAGAGAGGATTTACAGTAATGGGTCAACCATCATTAAGGAGGGTGAGCCACTTGGGCACACATCAGAGGCAATGACTATGTATTGGGGAACCCAACACCAGAGAGCTAGTCACTGAGACAAACATCACAGAGAACAGTCAGTCATTAGGGCACATAACACAGAGGAGGGCGTGTCAGTGGGGAATCCATCATAGGCAAAGCCAAGTTAGTGAAAACCCAACACAGAAATAAGCCAGTCATTGGGCCACCCATCACAGAGGGGAACCAGTCACTCTAACATGCATGATAGACGCTAGTCAGTCACCGGAGCATCTATTATAGAATAGGGCTAGTCATTAGAACATTAATTATGGAAGAAGCTCAGTCACTGGGACACTGATAACAAAGAAGGGGCAGTCAGTTGGGAACGGATCACAGAGGTGAGCCAGACACTATGACATGCATCAGAGAGAAATCCCAGTTATGGAACACTCATTAAAGTGATGGGTCAATCACTGGGGGAAACATCACTGGAAACCATCACATATAAAGTCTAGTTACTGGGGTACTCACAACTGAGGATAGCTAGTCACTAAGGTACCCATCACAGAGAAGCAATAGTGACTGGGTCACCATCACAGAGAAGACACAGTCATTGGGGCACAGAAAACTGAGGAAGGCCAATTATTTGTGCATCCATTTCAGAAGAGGGTCAATCACTGAGTTACCCATCTCAAAGGATGACCAATCACTGGGGCACCAGTAGGAAGGAGAACCAGTTACTGGGACTCCAATTATAGGGAAGGAGCAATCACCATCCAGAGGAGGTGCAGTCACTGGCAAATCTATTATAGAATAAGGCTAGTTATTAGAACCCCTTAGAGAAGAGGGCAAGTCACTGATGTATGCATAATAGAGGATAGTCACTCATTGGAGCACCCATGATAGAAGAATGATAGTCAAAAGAGCTCTCATTATGGTTGAGGGCCAGTCACTGAAGCACTTATCACAGAAGAAAACCAGTTATTGTGGCACCCATTACAGAGAGTTCCAGTCATGGGACATCCATTTTAGAGGAGACTCAGTCACTGGAGCACACATTAGGAGGAAGCCAAGTCAATGGTGCACTCATCACAGAGGAGGGTTGGTCACATGGGCACTCACCACAGAGAAGAGCCAGTCACTGAGGCAAACATCACAGAGGAGCCCTCGACACTGGTGCACCCATAAGAAGCAGAATCCATCAGTGAAGCACTGATAAGAGAGGTGAGCCAGTACCTGGGGCACCCATAACAGAGGAGGACTTGTCAGTTAGCCAATGATCACAGAGGAAGCCGAGTCATGGGGCAGCCATTAGGGAGGATGTATAGTCACTGAGTAACCCATCAAAGAGGAGGACTGTCACTGAGGCACCCATTAGAGAAGGGGTCTAATAACTAGGGTATCTATTAGGCTGAGGCCTATTCACTGGGACCAGTCACTGAGGTAACCATCACAGAGGAGGCACAGTCACTGGAGCACCTATCAGAACAAGGACCAATTACTAGGACACTGATCAGAAAGGAGGGTCAGTTACTGGTGCACCCATCACATAGGAGGTCCAGTCACTGAAACACCTAAGACAAAGGAGGACAAGTCACTAGAGCAGTGATTACAGAAGAAGTCTAGTCTCTGGAACACCTATTATAGAGGAGACCCAGTAATTGGGAAATCTATAACAGAGGAGAGTTATTCACTGGGGCACCATATTTAGAGGAGAATCAGTCAATGCGGCACCAATCAGGAAGGAGGACCAGTCAATGGAGCACTGATTATGGAGGAGGTCCAATCACTGGGACATCCTTCATAGAAGACAGTCTTTCATTGGGGAATTCATTATTAAGAAGGTCCAGAAATTTCAGCACCCAACAGGAGGTTTATTTACTGGGGCATCCATTTTGGAAAATGTCCAGTTACTAGGAAACCATCATGGGTGGGAGGAATTTATTGTGGCACCCCTCATATGTTAGTCTACCACTGGACATAAGTCACAAAGATGGACTGTCTCTGAGGCAACAAAAAGAGAATAGGCCTAGTCAACAAGACATCCATCACAGAAGAGGTATGGTTCTTAGGGCACCCATGATTTATGAAAGTCAGTAACCGGATCACCAATTAAGAGAATGCACAGTCACTGGGAAACACATTATAGAATAGGACCACTCACTAAAACAACCATCACAAAGTAGAACCAGTCACTAGGTCACCAATTATGAAGGGGCCACAATAGTGGAACATCCATCACCAAAGAGGACCAGTCACTGTGACAATTATAGAAGGGACAGTCACTGGAGCATCATTCACATAGGAAGCCCATTCACCATGGTACCCATATTGGAGGAG
>NW_006964746.1:0-5089 GCF_000164805.1 Carlito syrichta
GATATATTGTTAGATCCAATTTACTAGACTCTTGTTGAGAATTTTTGAGTCTATGTTCATCAGGAATATTGGCTTCTAGTTCACTTTCTATGTTGGCTCTTTACCCAGTTTGGTTATCAGTGAGATGTAACCTTCATAAAATGATTTGAGGAGAGTTCCATCTTTCTCGATTGCCTGGAATACTTTCAATTGAATTGGTATCAGTTTCTTCTTGTATGTTTTGTAGAATTTCGCTGAAAAGCCATCTAATCAAGGATTTTTTTTATAGTTAGTTTTCTTATGATTGAGTCAATTCCCCAGGTTGTTATTGGTCTATTTATTTAGGTCTCAATTTCTTCTTGTTTCAATGTTGGGAAGTTATGTGATGTCAGAAGTCCTCCATTGCATTTAGGCTTTTGAGTTTGTTTCCACACAAGTGTGCATAGCAATCTCTGATTATCTTTTGTATTTCTTCATGATTATTTGTGACATGATCTTTTGTGTTCTAATTGTGTTTCTTTGGATTTATCTCTGTTTCTTTTGGTCAGCCTGGCTAGGTGATCATTAATTTTGTTTATATTTTCAAAGAACCAACTTTTTGTATTGTTGACTTTTTTCTATGATATTTTTGTCTTCTATGTCCTGTATTTGGACTTTTACTTTGGTGATCTGGATTTTTCTGCTGAAGTTAGAGTTTTGGTGATCTTGCCTTTCCAATTTTTTTTTATCTTTCTATTTTCTTGATGTATGTGTATAGAGATATAAATTTCCCTCTTGCAACTTATTTCATGGCATCCTAGAAGTTTTGGTAAGATGTGTATTTGATTTCATTCATTTTCAAGAATCTTTTAATTTCTGTTTTGATTTCTGTGTTGACTCATGAGTTGTTCAACATTGTGCTCTTTCTTATCCATGTATTTGTGTATTATAGTTGGAGGGGATCTTGTTGGTGGCAGTATCTATTTTTATTTCACTGTCATCTGAGAAGGTGCATGGTAATACTTTGATCTCAAGAAATTTGTTTATGCTTGATTTATGGCTGAGAATGTGGTCTAGCTTGGAATATGTTCCATGCACTAATGAGTAGAAAGTAGATACTATTTGTTGGGTGGACTGTTCTGTAGGTATTTATAAGTCCGTTTAGGTAAGTGTCAAATTGAGATTCCACTTTTTGCCTCAATGATCTATCTAAAGTTGTTAGTGGGTTTTTGTTTTTTAATCCCCAGTTATGACAGTGTTAGAGTCAATATCCTTTTTATTTTATTTAGTACTTGCTTTATAAAACTTGGAGATCCAGTGTTGGGTGAATATTTGTTTATGATAGATATTTCTTGGTGACAGATTGACCTTTTTATCACTATGCGTGTCCTTCTGAATCTTTTTTAAATTTTTGAATGTTAGAAAGTTTTTTCGAATATTAAAATTATGATTCTTGACTTTTCTGTTTTCTATTTACCTGAACGTTTGTTTTCTGTCCTCTAACTTAGAGTTTGTGGATGTCATTTGTAGTGAAATGTGTTTCTCAATAACATCATATTGTTGGATAGGGCTTTTTTATCCAGTTTGCCATTCTTTATCTTCTCAGTGAAGCATTTAGTCCATTCACATTCAGGTTGATTATTGAAATGTGAGTTTATTCCTGTCATGAGGTCCTTATAAAGTTATTTTTGCTTGTTTTAACTTTTGGATTGATATATGAGTGTGTTTTTAATTTTTCTGTCATGATAAATTCTCTGTTGGTTCTGTGTTTTCCTGTTCTCTTTTGAAGTTCATGGTCATACTTTTTTTTCTTTCTTCTGCACTAATGCAGAAGAGTGTCTTTGGTAGAGCTGGTCTGGAAGCAGCATAAACTATTAGGGATCAGATATATGGGAAGGATTTTAATACTCCATCACTGGCTTAGCTTAGCTAGGCAGGAAATTCTTTGTTACAATCGTTCATCTTTGAGAAGTTTGAAGATTGGACTCCAGTCCTGTCTAGCCTGAGTATTTCTGTAGATAAATCAGCTGTTATTTTACTTTTCTCTTCTATTTATTTATTTATTTTTATTTTATTTTTTTATATTTTAAAGATGTGGGGTGCAATTCAGGGTTAGGTCTACAAATGTTCACTATGCAACCACCTGTGTTGATGAGATGTGCCCCTCCTTCCCCTGACAGTTCCCCTCAACTGCCAATCACACCCCCCTCCCCTGGCAGTTTCCCACTACTGCCAACCCCTTTCTTATAGTATTATGATAATTGTTCACAGTCTGCTTATGAACAAGAACATATGGTACTCTGTTATTTGTTTCTGTGATAGATTACTGAGTACGACAGACACTAAGTTCATCCAAGTTTCTGTGAAGTTCATATGTTTGTCCTTCTTTATGGCTGCATAATATTCCATTGTGTATATGTATCACATTTTTTTATCCAGACCAACTTCTTTGGACTGTGTGGTTGGTTCCGTGTTTTAGCTATTGTGAATAGAGCTTCAACAGATATGCTGGTGCAGATATCAAATGTTTTGAGTTCCTCTGGGTATATTGTCAATAGAGGAATTGCTGGATCATATGGAAGATTAATTTCTAGTTCTTTCAGAAATTGCCACACGTGTCTTCCAAAGAAGTTGCACTGGTTTGCATTCCCACCAGCAGTGTAGAAGCGTTCCTTTTTCTCTGCATCCTCATCAGCATCTGCTGTTGTTTGTTTTATTAATGATGGCCATTCTTACTGGGGTTAGGTGGTATCTCAATGTGGTTTTGATTTGCATTTCTCTGATGATGAGTGAGCTGAGCACTTTTCATGTGTCTGTTGGCTGCCCATATATCTTCTTTCGAGAAGTGTCTATTCATATTTTTCTCCCACTTTTTAATGGGGTTGTTTGTTTTATAATTTTTGGTGCATTTGAGTTCCTTGTGGATCCTAGATGTTAGGCCTTTGTCAGATATATAGTTGACCAATATTTTTTCCCATTCTGTGGGCTTTCTCTCTGCTCACTTGATGGTTTCTTTTGCTTTGCAGAAGCTCATCAGTTTTGATGAGGTCCCACTTGCTTATTTTATTTCTTATGGTATGAACACTTAGGGTTTTGGTCAGGAATTGGTTGCCAGTTCCAATTTCCATTAGGATGTCTCCTGCATTTTCTAAAATTCATATAGTTTGAAGTTTTACATTCAGATCTTTAATCTATTTAGAGTTAATTTTGTATATGGGACTAGGTAGGGGGTCCTGTTTCAATCTTCTGCTTGTGATCCTCCAGTTTTCCCAGCACTATTTACTGAATAGGTTCTCCTCTCCCCAGTGGTTGTTGTAGGAAGCTTTGTCAAAGATGAGTTGGTTAAGAAATTGAGACTTGGCTTCCAGAATCTCTATCCTGTTCCATTGGTCTATATGCCTGTTCTTGTACCAATACCAGGCTGTTTTGATTACTGTAATCTGCTGTTATTTTAATTTGTCTTCCCCAGTAGGTAGTCTGACTTTTCTCTCTAGTTGCCTTTAGAATTTTTTCTTTTATACCTACTTTGTATAAGTGAGTTACTATGTGTTTAGGTATTGATATTCTCATCTGAATCTTGTTTGGATAGTCACATCTCTGATGAGATGTGGGTAGTTTTCTTTGACGACCTCATGGAATGTTTGTTCTAGCATGTTCTCTGTCTCCTTTTCTGCTTTTTTATTTACCTATCATTCATAGGTTTGACCTTTTAATATAATTGCACATCTCTTGGAGACTTTATTCTGGTTTTTTGAGGTTCCTTTCTATGTTTTTAATGGACTAATTTAGTTCCATATTTCGGTCTTCAAACTCTGAGATTCTTTCTTCTGCTTGGTCAATTCTACTTTTCATGTTTGACAGTTTATTATTTATTTCATAGATGGCAATTTTATGGCCAAGATCTCTGTTATTAATTATTTTATGTTTTCCTCTTGCCTTTCTTAATTCTTGTTCATCCTTTCCTTTCATTCTTTGATCTCTGCATTTGTGATCTGAGACTAGTTGTTTTGGATATTCTTCAATGTCTGAGTTCTGAAGTCTTTATCTTCAGGTACTGTCATTCTCAGTCTTGCTGGACTACCTGTGTTTTTTTATTGACTTCTCCTCATTTGTGATGAATTTTTCTTTTCTCTTTACTTCTGTTGCTCAGTGAAATATAGAGTAGTTTTCACTTGTTTGCTCAACCTCTATTTTTCCATAGGTGGAGTCTCCAGATTTGTTCAGTTTTGGAGCCGTATTGGAATGGGGAGCTGTGCTATCTTTTTGCAGTTTTCAGATTTGTATATGGTATATTAGAAGGCACTAAGATTCAAATGCTGCCTGCACATTACAATGATCCCTGACTTGGATATGGGCCTGCTAGTACTCACTTTCTACCACCTTACAATATATCCATGTGATGTAAATGTATGTGTACCACCTTAGTACAAAATAACATAAGGGAAAGAAAAACAACTGAAAAATAGAGAAGGGAGAAGAAAAGACAATGAAGAGAAAGAAGTAGAGAAAGAAAAACAAATAAATCAACCAACAGATAGGCAAACAAATCAATTTTAAAAAACCTAAAACTGACACTATGAAGATACTTTCACACTTACATATGCAGTTATGTGAAAAAATAAGAAGGAACAAAACAAAATACACACACATCTACCTCAAAATATATAGAGAGATCAAGAAAAAATGTTTTGTAATTCTTGTTCATTCTCTTGTGACAGTTTCTGAAATTTTAGACTCCTTTTATGTTTTTGCTGTGTGCCCCAAGCATCCCAGCTCTTGACTTGCAACAGAAGAGAGGGAGTTCTGGTCTCCAGAACTGTCCCTTGCTCACCATGCAGTTAGGAGAGGCCACAAACTACCCCCAACAGATTTACTTGTGCTCAGCCATCTCAGGTTGTGCCTCACATGAGACACACACCTCTTGGATTGGGATAGGGAACTTAATCAGTTTAAAATTCATCCTCACCTGTCTACTGCAGGATGAATTCTTTTTTTTTTTTCCAACTTCTTTCCCTTTTTTTTAATCAATATTTTTAATTATGATTTTGTGGGATACAGTTAAGGGTTAGGCGTACAATTATGTTTCATTCAGGCACCCTGTTGATAAGAGGTGTTTCCCCATCCCTAGACA
>NW_006964746.1:7582-8801 GCF_000164805.1 Carlito syrichta
TATTGGTGTAGAGAAATGCGATTGTCTTTTGTACATTTATTTTATATCCTGAGACTTTGCAAAAGGCCTTTATCAATGTAAAGGAGGCTTTTGACAGATTCTATTGGGTTTTCAAGGTACACAATCATATCATCTGCAAAGAGAGATAACTTGACTTCCTCTTTTCCTATTGGATACCCCTGATTACCTCCTCTTCCCTGATTGCACCAGCCAGGACTTCCAATACTATGTTGAACAGGAGAGGTGAGAGTGGGCATCCTTGTCTTGTTCCAGTTTTCAGGGGAAATTGTTCCAATTTTTGTCCATTTAGGAGTATGCTGGCTGTGGGTTTCTCGTAGATGACTTTTACTATTTTGAGGTATGTTCCCCGTATGTCTAGATGTTCAAGGGTTTTTATCAAGAAGGGGTGCTGGATTTCATCAAAAGCTTTTTCTGCATCTAATGATATGATCATGTGGTTTTTGTTTTGACATCTGTTGATGAATTTAATTACATTTATGGTTTTATGAATGTTGAACCAGCCTTGCATCCCAGGAATGAAGCCTACTTGGTCATGGTGGATGATTTTTGAGATGTATTTCTGAATCCGGTTTGTTAGGATCTTGTTGAGAATTTTAGCATCTATGTTCATCTAAGATATTGACCTGTAGTTCTCTCTTTGTTGGATCTTTACCTGGCTTGGGTATCAATGTGATGTTGGCTTCGTAAAATGATTTGGGGAGAGTTCCATCTCTTTCAATTGCCTGGAATACCTTCAGTAGGATTGGTATCAGCTCCTCCTTAAATGTCTTGTACAATTCTGCTGGAAAGCCATCTGGTCCAGGCTTTTTTTTTTTTTGTACGAAGTTTTCTTATTACGTAGTCTATTTCCTTGATTGTTATTGGTCTAATTAGGGTCTTAATTTCTTCTTGTTCCAGCCTAGGTAGGTTGTGTGATGTCAGAAAGTCCTCCATTTACTTAAGGTTTTCAAGTTTGTTTCCATACAAATGTATGTAGTAGTCTCTAATGATCTTTTGTATTTCTTCAGGGTCAGATGTGGCTTCATCTTTTGTGTTTCTGATTGTGCTTATTTGGTTTTTTTCTTGTTTTTTCTTGCTCAGTCTAGCTAGGGGACCATCAATCTTGTTTATCCTTTCGAAGAACAAACTTTCTGTTTCATTGATTATTTGTATTATCTTTTTGTCTTCTATGTCCTGGATTTGGGCTTTTATTTTGGTG
>NW_006964746.1:9880-10600 GCF_000164805.1 Carlito syrichta
GTTCTTACAGAGTTGTTCCTGTTTGTTGTCTTTCTTTGGGTTCTGGAGTTGGTTCATGTGTGTTTTTAATCTTTTGCCTGTACTCTTGTGAAAATGTTGTTGTTATTTTTTCTTTTTCTTCTGTGTTCAGTACATTCTTAAGTGGTTCTTGTAGAGGTGGTCTGGTGACAGCATCGGTTCTTAGGGATTGAATATCTGGAAAAAGTTTCAATTCTCCCTAACTAATGAAACTTAGTTTGGCTGGGTAGGTTATTCTTGGTTGAAATTGTTTCTCTTTTAGAACTTTGAAGATAGGGCTCCAGGCTCTCCAGGCCTGAAGGGTTTTTGTGGATAAATCTGCTGCTACTATAATTGGCTTTCCCTGGTAGGTAGTCTGGCCTTTTTCTCTTGCTGCCTTTAGGATTTTTTCTTTTATAGCTACTTTGTTTAGCAAATTATTATGTATCTTGGAGTTGGTCTTCTTATTTGTTGTCTTGCAGGGGTTCTCTGAATCTCTTGTGTTTGAATTTTTTCATCCTTGATGAGATGAGGGACGTTTTCTTGAATGATTTCATGAAATATTTGTTCCAGTGTGGTTTCTGTTTCTCTCTCTGCCTCAGGAAGCCCAATTACTCTTAGATTTGGTCTCTTAAAGTGATCATTCATCTCTTGCATGTTTTGTTCTGTCTTTTTGAGCTTCTTTTCTATGCTTTTGACAGTTTGGGTTATTTCTGTGTTTTG
>NW_006964746.1:10952-18360 GCF_000164805.1 Carlito syrichta
GGAATCTGTCCGTGCAGTGGTGCTGTAGGTTTACTCCCTCAAATAAAATGTGGTTAGCAGAGGGGAGAGAATGGAGCAGACAGTGTGTTGAAGAGGGGGGTTGAGAGATAGAGGAGTAAGGGGGGAAACAAACGAGTGTGCCAACAAATAGAGAGGCCTGTACTGTGACAGATAAAAACAATAGACCACAGCTATAGACGAACCAACTCTCATACAAACAAAAATAAAACATAGTGATGCTAGCATACCAGCTATCCAACCACCTTATTAATGTGCTGTTCCTCTACACAAAGATATGGTTTACAGAGAGAAGAAAAGAGAAGAAAAGGAAGAGGAAAGAAGAAAAAAAAGAACAATACAGTAGGAATAGAATTAAGTCATTAAACTAACAGAATCAATGAAGCACACTCTGAGACATTTCGTTTAAGTCCAATGTCCTTTCAGGTCTGATTCCTAGTTTTCTTTTCAAGCTGGTAAATTAGTTTGCAGTTATGGTCAGTTACCCCTGGTCTGCTGTGAAGAACAGTTCAGATCACCCTCTGTTCACCACTCTGGCCTATGTCTTTATCACACTTGTTTCTCCCATTTCGGTGTTGTTACCTTGAATCGCCAGCAGGTGGTGCTATTTCAGTTGCTTGCCCCAGAGGAGGTGGGACTGGACAGGGACGGCAGAGGCTGAAGATGGCAAGATGGCTGCCAGCCTCAGGGCAGACGGCAGGAGACTTACGGCAGGCATGACGTCTCGGTCGCAGGAGAGGTGACAGTGATCCCAGCAGATCTTCCCTGAAGGGACTTCAAGGACTGAAGTTGTGGATCGCCTCCAGCCCGGGTGGTGCGATGTGCTACCGGTGGCGGTGGCAGTGTCTGCGGCGGCTGCGGCGGCTATGGCAGTGGTGTCTGCGCTACAGTTGCTGTCCAGACCGCTGCGATGCCCCAGCGGTGGAAACAGCCGAGCTCCCTATGAAGAGCAGGCTGCGATGTTGGGGTCCGTAGCCCCCGGGGCGAGAGTCAGAGACCCACTGCAGTTCTCCTTGCAGAAGTTTTCACAGACTGGGTTGCCCCGTCGCCATCTTGCCGGAAGTCTGAGGATGAATTCTTTGCCTCCAATGTCACCCATAGTCTCGTGAATGATCTAGTTGTGGGGGATGGAGTGACTGTGTCTCCACACAGTCTGGGCCAATGCATCCTGAGTTTCCTCTCTGGGTTGATGGTGATCAACCTCAGAGAGGTGCTGAATTCATCCCTCAGTCTTAGGGGGTAGCTCTGCTGTACAAATGGGCAGGAAGAAGCCTGTCTTTGCCCAGGTTCCAGGACAATGGAATGTTAAGCACATCTGCATCCTCTCCTCTGCTGAGATTCAGAGACTGACCCTGCCACTGTATTTTCTCTTCAGTCCCTGCTACCAATTTTGAACTGGTACCAGGGGTTATGGTGGCAGGTGGCACCATACAACAGTTGTTCTCCACTGCTTCTTCCAGGTAGGGTCTAAAAGATGATACCTGCCTCTGGGCCAATGGATTGCTCAGGGATCAGAGCCACAACATGCAGGGCAGCCACCTCAGCAGGAGAATTCAGGCAGCTTATTCCTGCATTCCCACTCACACACTTGCCACCCACTTGCATGCATATTTGTCCTTATGCACATTCAATTATATGGAGACTCACACACTCCAACTCACTCTTTTGCCATCTTGAAATCCCCCCTGAAATACATCTTTAAAATAAAGAAAGAAAGAAACTCCAGGCAGTGATAACAGCAGCTGAGAACACAGCTCAAGCCCTGGTTTGTGCTACTAATTGATCTGAATAGAGGATCTGCCCAGGAGATCAGCATATCAAGAAAAAGCAAGTTGTTTTTATTACAAGTAAGTTCTTTCCATCACTAATATGGCCCCCAGAAATCAAAATGTAAAGGACTGTGGGTTTATCTTTAGGCATATGGCAAGTTTATAGGCAGAATTCTAAGATATTCCCAATACGCCCTGTGTATGGTCCCCTTCCAAATGAGTGTGGGTGAAATCTGTGAAAATTATGTGTGTCTACCTTGTAATTATGTAGCATGGCAATGTTGAAAGGATTTTGCAGGTGCAATAAAGGTCCATAATTCATTGACTTTGAGTTGTTAAAATAGGGGTTTATCTTGACTTGACTTTATCTGGCTTGACTTTATCTGGTGAACCACCAAAAACAGACTGAAAGATTAATCTTCTACAGTATTCATGGATGAAAGCAAACAGCCTTATTGTGAACTGCCTGTGAAGAGGAGAAGCCTCTAGAGGTGGAGGTCTTGTTCCTCTGGGTGCAAGAAGCAGAATTCTGCTAATATCCCACATGAGTTTGGATGAACACACAGCCTTACGTGATACTGCATGAGCCTGCAATCCTGCCAACATATTAATTGTATCTTTATGAGACTGAGCAAAAGAAAAAAAAAAGTGAAGCTGTGTGCCTGGACACCTAACCTAGAAAAACTGGGACAATAAATGGATGTTATTTTCAGATGCAGAATTATTTATGGTAATTTATAACAGCAGCAGAAAGGTACTTAAGGTTATTTAGCAATACACAATCTCTCTCTCTCTCTCTCTCTCTCTCTCTCTCTCTCTTTCTCCGTCTCCCCCAAAGAAAACTATATTCAGGGAAACACTTGCCTAGTATCATAATTAATCAGTATTCTTCTTATATGTATCCAACAATTGTTGAAGAGTGTTCTTTTTTTAATTAAAAAATCAAAACTTTTCTTGAGCCCTTCCATTTTAAGTTAATATTTGAAGAAATAGTTGGTGACATATATTTCCTTATGCATTGACACACATTTATTTGATAACATCTTACTGTTGTTTATACTGTATAGCAGTAACCTAATCAACACATCCAAGTAGAATAAAACATACATTAATTTAAGAATTCAAATAAAGAATTACTACATATTTTTATTTATTTAAAAGTTGGAGAAAAAATGAGTACTTTATTATTTTCTTAGATATGAAACTTTTAGTGTGAAGCAGAAATTCTAGAAAAAAGTTATAAATTATTTATTTTATGTAGAGCTATTAATCAGTTCACCTCTTACTTAGTTGACTGATAAGACGGACTGAAACCCAGACAAAACACAGTTCTCTTCGCACATATTTGATTTAAAATCTGATATTATTTACCACTATCTCAACAAATGATCACCAGAGAAGCTTACTATAAAATTAACTTATTTGGAAAGATCTTAGAGTTTTCTGATTAAATTAATTAACTAAGGTTTGGTTCTGACATGATTCCAACTTGGAAATGACTAGAATTTGTTATGTTTTCAAAAAACAAAAATGATGACTAACTTCACCAGGTCTAGTAAAGTCAGATAATTCTTAGCACAGAGGTGGAAGCTTTTTCTTTCTGATTACTTTGAGATAGTTTCAGATTTACAAAACTGTGATAAAAATTAGATGGGTCACTACAAATCAGCTGATATATGGTCTTAAATGTAACTTTAAAAAATCCTAATTAAAATTGGAAAATCAAAATGTGGGTGCCTTTAAACAGAGCCCAACAGTACTTAGTGCAATTAAAGGAAAAGGTTACACAAGGAGTGATTATGCAGTGCCTGTGGACCTTTGACTTTCTAGATCCCATCTGAATTTGCCAAGGTATTTTCTTGTTTTTGGAGGACTTTAGCTTTATGTTGTTTTGTTATTTAAAATATAATTTGAAAAAAATAATTTCAGTTGGTTGTTGCTACTGTATAGGTATATTAAGAATTTTATATATTAATTATTTGTATAATATTTGTATTTTATGACCTTGCTAAATTCATTTAGTAGGATTTTACCATGAATAATTATGTCATTTAAGAATAGAGACTCCCAGGTCCGGTGATTTTTTCTGTAATCCCAGCACATGTTGGGAGGCCAAGGCAAGAAGATTTCTTGATTCCAGAAGTTTGAGGTTGCAGTGAGCCTTGTCACTGCATTCCATGCTGCTGGGCAAGAGAGAGACCTGAGTAAAGAAAAAAAAAAAAAGAATAGGGTCAGGTAATTCTTCCTTTAACACTCATACCACTTATTTTTTTTTTTCTTGCCTTTTTACAGATAAGTTATTCAGTGACATTAAAATAGAAGTCACAAAAACTAAACATCCTTGCATTGTTCACAATATTAGCAAAAAATTGATTAATAGTTCCCCATTAAACATGATTGGTTACAAGTTTTTCCTAAATGCCTCTTATCTAACAGAGTCTCTTCTCTCTCTTTTTTTTTATTATAAAGATACGGTGTACAATTCAGGGTTAGGTAAACAAATGCTGATTTTGCAGGTACCATTGTTGATGAGGTGTGCTCCTCACTCCCCTAGCAGTTTCCCTTAATTACCAATTCCACCACCCTCCCCTAACAGTTTCCCACTACTGCCAATCCCTTTCTTATATTATTATAATTTTTCAAGGTCCATTTATGAGTGAGAACATACGGTACTCTGTTCTTTGTTTCTGTGATAGATCACTGAGTATAATAGACTCTAAATCTATCCAAGTTGCTGTGAAGTCCGTATGTTTGTCCTTCTTTATGACTGCATAATATTTCATTGTGTATATGTACCACATGTTTTTTTTTATCCAGTCCAGCTTTGATGCGCAGCATGATTGGTTCATGTTTTTGCCATTGTAAGTAGAGCTGCAACAAACATACATGTGCAGGTATCTTTTTTGTAGAGTGATTTGAGTTCCTCTGGGTATGTTCTCAATAGGGGAATTGCTGGGTCATACGGAAGGTCTATTTCTAGTTCTTTCAGAAATCATCACACTAGTTTGCATTCCCACTAGCAGTGTAGAAGCATTCCTTTTTCTCCACATCCTCACCAGTATCTGTTATTGTTTGTTTTATTAATGATGGCCATTCTTACTGGGGTTAGGTGGTATCTCAATGTGGTTTTTATTTGTATTTCTCTGATGATTAGTGAGCTGAGCACTTTTTCATGTGTCTGTTGGCTGCCCATATATCTTCTTTTGAGAAGTGTCTATTCATGTCTTTTACCCACTTTTTAAAAGGGGCTGTTTGGCTTCTTTTTTCCTTTTGGCAAGTTTGAGTTCCTTATAGATCCTAGATGTTGGGTCTTTGTCAGATATACAGTTGGTAAATCTATTTTCCCATTCTGTTTGCTGTCTCCCTGTTCTCTTGATGGTTTCTTTTGCTTTACAGATGCTCGTCAGTTTGATGAGGTCCCACTTGTCTATCTTATTTCTTATAGTATGGGCACTTAGGGTTCTGATCAGGAATTGCATACCAATTCCAATTTCCATAAGGGTGTCTCCTGTGTCTTTTAAGAGTCTTATAGATAGTTTGAGGTTTTACATTCAGGTCTTTGATCCATTTAGAGTTAATTTGTGTGAATGGTGATAGGTAGGGGTCCTGTTGCAATCTTCTGCATGTGATCTTCCAGTTTTCCCAGCATCATTTACTGAACAAATTTTCCTCTCCCCAGTGGTTGTTATTGGAGGCTTTGTCAAAGATGAGTTGGTTGAGAATTGAGACTTTGCTTCTGGAATCTTTATCCTGTTCCTTTGGTCTATGTGCCTATTCTTGTACCAATACTAGGCTGTTTTGATTACTGTAGACTTATAGTAAATTTTGAATTCTGGAAGTGTGATACCTCCTGCTTTGTTTCTTTTGCTAAGGATTGATTTGGCTATTTGTGGTCATTTATGTTTGCATATGAATTTCTGTACTGCAATTTCCAGGTCTGAGAAGAATGATGTTGTAACTTAATAGGTATTGTGTTGAATCTGTAGATTACTTTTGGTAGGATGGACATTTTAACAATGTTGATTCTTCCTATCCATGAACATGGAATATGTTTCCATTTGTCTGTGTCTTCTTGGATTTCTTTGAGCAGTGTTTTGTAGTTCTCATTGTAAAAGTCTTTCACTTCTATGATTAGGAAGATGCTGAGGTATTTCATTTTTTTGTGTGTGTGGCTATTGTGAATGGGAATGAGCTTTTTATTTGGTCTCTGCCTGCTTGTTTTTGGTGTATAGCAATGCAACTGTCTTTTGGACATTTATTTTTGTACCCTGAGACTTTGCCATAGTTCTTTATTAGTGCAAGCAGATTTTTGACAGATTCTCTTGTATTTTCAAGGTATAGGATCACATAATCAGCAAAGAGGGATAACTTGACTTCCTCTTTTCCTATTTCTATCCCCCTGATTTCCTTCTCTGGTCTAATTGCCCTAGCTAGAACTTCCAACAACAATGTTGTACAAGAGGGGTGAGAGTGGACAGCCTAGTCTTGTTTGGTCTCTTCTCTTATATTCCATGTTTATTGAGATTCTTTTTCATAAGTGAACATTGAAATTTTTCAAATTTCTTTTAGGTATCTATTGCAATTATAATATTATTTTCATACTTTTGCTGTTTATGTAAAGAGGAAATTATTTCTTTTAAATTATTTTAAAATTTTAAATTGACTTGCATTTCTGAGACAAATTTTGCTTCTTTTTGAGGGTTTCTTTTTTTAAATTCTTGTACTTTATTTGCTTATTGTTTGGAATATTTTGCATTCTTAATTATTTTTGCCTGAGGACTTTTGGTTTGCAACTTTTAAAAAATATTTTGGCAGCTTTTGTCATTGGCTTCAGTTAGCTTTTTAGTTGAAATAACTTCTTCCCTATTTCTGTACTCTTTTCTAAATTACCTTCTGCAAAATTAGTATTATTTCCTCCATACCTAACTGATAAAATTCACTAGTAAACCATCTGATCTGGGAGAATTCCATATGGAAAAATTTTTATTATAAATCAAATTAATAAATACAGAGCTGTTTAGACTTTTTATTTTATCTTGCATATGCTATTATTAGATCTTTTCTATCTTAGTTAAATTTGTAGTGATGTAAAATCTGTAGTGAGATCTTCTTTCTATATGTACTACTCTTTTATGTAGAAATACTAACTACATTTCTAGCTATATTTGCCTATTTTTCCCTTTAGTAATAGAAATGAGACAAGCTTAAGTCAGAGAGAGTTAAAGTATGGAATGATCTTGATTCTTTCTCAGTTACAAAGTCACATAGAAAGTTTAAGAATGTAGAACCACTTTATGAGCAAAACCAACCTCCATCTGACAGCTAACAAGAAAATGAGGACCACTGGACTACAAACAAAAGGAACTAAATTTGGCCATCTAACTGATTGAGCTTTAAAATTTATTCTTATCCAGAGTGTCCAGTAAAGATTTAAATCCTGGTGACACCTTGATTTCAATATTGTTAGGTATAAGCATAAGACCTCATTGAGCTCACTAAAACTTCTGACCTATAGACACTATGAGATGTTAAATTTGGGTTGTTCTAAGCCACTAAATTTATTGTAATTTGTTAAGGTAGCATTAGAAATCTAATACAGATTTTGATGTGCAGTCATTTTT
>NW_006964747.1:0-2168 GCF_000164805.1 Carlito syrichta
TTAGCTTGCTTGCTAGATATGTCAGCAAGTTAAGTCAGTTGGCTATCCAGCTACCTTGCTGGGTAACTAGCTAGTTAAGACAGCTGGCTCGCCCTTTAGGTAGTTAGTTAAGTAACCTAGTTAAGTCACCTCAATAGAGAGCTGGTTAGCTAGGTAGCTAGCTAGATAAGTCAGCTGGCTATCCATATGACTAGCTAGGTACTTAGTTAAATCAGCCTGCTAGCCAGTTGGTTAGCTATTTAAGTAACCTAGTTAGGTAAGCTGGCTAGACAGCTGGCTAGCTAGTTAGCTAGATATTTATGTCAGCAGTGTAGACCGCTGGCTAGTTAGTTAAGACACCTAGTTAAGTCAGTTGGCTATCCAGCTGGCTACCCAGGTAGTTTGTTAATTATCTCAGCTGGCTTGACAGCTGGCTAGCTAATTAAGTCATCTGGCTAGCCAGCAAGCTAATTTATATAGAAGGCAAGTTAGTTCAGCTGACTAGCATGCAGACCAACTATTTATGTCAACTAGTAAAGTCAACTGGCTATCCAGTTGGCTAGCTAAGTAGTGAGATAGTTATTTCAGTTGGCTAACCAGCTTGCTAGGTAATTAAGTCAGCCTGTTAAATCACCTGGCTAGCCAGGTGGCTAACTAGTTAGGTCAACTATTTGAGTCTGCTGGTTAGCCAGTTGGCTAGCAGATTAAGTCAACACGTTAATTCAGCTGGCTTCCTAGCTGGATAGCTAGGCAGCAAGCTATTTATGTCAGCTGGCTAGCCAGCTGACTAGATACCTATGTCAGCTAGTTAATTCAGCTGGCTTCCCATCTAGCTAGCTAGGGAGCTAGCTAGTTAAGTCAGCTGGCTAGCCAGCTGACTAGCTGGTTAAGTCAGCTAGTTATTTCAGCTGACCAGCCACCACTATAGCTACTTAGGTCAGCTAGTTAAGTCAGCTGGCCAGCCAGTTTGCTAGCAGGATAAGAGAGCTTGTTAAGTCAGCTGCTCAGTCAGCTGGCTAGCTAGGTAGTTATCTAGTTATGACAGCTAATTAAATCTTCTGGCTAGCTAGGTAGCTAGCTAGTTAAGGCATTTAATTAAGTCAGCTGTCTAGCCAGCTGCTAAGCAGGGTAGCTAGCTAGTTAAATCAGCTGGCTAGCCAGCTGGCTAGCTTAAGTCACGCAGTTAAGTCAGCTCACTGGCCAGCATGTTAACTAGGTAGTTACGTAGTTGTCATGTGGCATACCAGCAGGATATGTAGGTAGGTAGCTAGCCATCACCTGGCTATACATCTGTCTAACTAGGTAGCTAGCTAGTTAACTCTGTTGACTAGAAAGCTAGATACTTTGTTAAGTCAGCTGGCTAGGCTGCTGGCTTGCTAGGTAGCTAGGCAATAAAGTCAGCTGGTTTGCCAATTGGCAAGCTAGTTAAGTCAGCTAGTTTAGTCAGTTGACTAACCAGCTCCCTATCAAGTTAAGTCAGCTCATTAAGTCAGTTGTCTAGCCAGCTGGCTAGCTTTAAAAAGCTACTTAGGCCAGTTGCATAGACAGCTGGCACGCTAATTATTTCAGCTAGTTAATTCAGTTGGCCAGCTAGGTAGCTAGCTAGTTATTTCAGCCAGATATGTCAGGTAGGTAACTAGTTAAGTCAGCTAGCTTTATGATAGCTAGCTAGGGAGATAGCTAGTTAAAGCAACTAGTTAAACAAGCAGACTAGGTAGGTAGCTAGTTAAATAAGTCAGCTATTTAGATAAGCTGACTAGCTATTTAAGTCACCTTGTTAAGTCAGTTCACTGGTCAGCAGGTAAGCTAGGTTGTTACGTAGTTAAGTCCACTTGCAAGCCAGTGGGCTATGTATGGAGGTAGCTAGTTAAGTCAGCTGCCTATCAGTCAAGCATCCTCATTATGTCAGCTAGTTAATAGAGCTTGCTATCCAGTTGTATGTCTAGGTAGCTAGCGAGTTAAGTCTGCTGGCTAGCCGGCTGGCTACTTCGTTAAGACAGCTAGTTTAATAAGCTATCTAGCCTGATGGCTAGCTACATAGCTAGGCAATTAAGTCAACTGGCTAACCAGCTGGCTAGCTAGTTGAGTCAGCTTGTTAAGTCAACCTGCTAGCCAACTTGCCAGCTAGGTAGCTAGCTAGTTATGTCAACTGTACAGCCATCTGACTAGATAGTTAAGTCACCTAGATA
>NW_006964748.1:0-301 GCF_000164805.1 Carlito syrichta
AGCCAGCCAGCTTAGCTAGCTGGTGACCTAACTGACCAGCCTGTTAACAAGGTGGCTTAAATTGCCATCCACCTAGCCAGCAAGCTGTATAACCAGTTGAATTAGCTAGCTGACTTAACAAAATAGACATCCGGCTATCCAACTGGCCTTATTAGCTAGCCACTTAGCTAGGCAGCCAGCTAGCCAGCTCACTTAACTCGCTGAATTAAGTAGCTAGCCAGCTGAATTAGTTAGCTAGCTACCTACCTAGTCAGGTGGCTATCATGCTGACTTAACTAGTTGATGTAACCAGCTAGTCAGC
>NW_006964749.1:0-874 GCF_000164805.1 Carlito syrichta
TCTGACTAGATGGCTGAGCAGCAGAGTTGTTGGCTCTTTAAGCCAGCTGGCTATCTGACCGTTCAGTCAGCCAAATGGTTATTTAAGCTGGGTGGCTTGCCAGCTGGTCAGCCCACCAGCTAGCTAGGTGGCTGCCAAGATAGCTAGCCAGCCTGGTATATAGCTAGTTATGCCACATGGCTAGCCGTGTAGGTAACCAGTTAACTAGCTAGTTAAGTCAAGTGGCTAGCCAGCTATCCAGCCAATTTGCTTGTCAGCTAGTTAAGTCAACTACCTAGCCAGCTAGTTTAAGTCAGGTAGCAAATCATCTAAACATTCAGCTAGCTAGTGAAGTCAGTTAGGTAGTCAACTTGCTAGTCTGCTAGCTAGTTAAGTCAGCTAGATAATCAGCTAGATAGTTAAGTCAGTTAGCCAGCTAACTAGCCAGATAGCTAGCTAGTTAAGTCAGCAAGCTAGAAAGTTAGATAGCTTGTTTGCTAGCTAGTTATATCAGCTAGATAGCCAGTTAGCTAGTCAGCTAGCTAGTTAAGTCAGCTAGCAAATCAGTTAATTATTTAGCGAACTAGAAGGCTAGCAACTAAGCTATCTGGTCAAATAACTAGTGGGATTGCTCGCTTTCCATTAGGTCAACTAATTAGTTGGCTCGCTCGCCAGCAAACTGGTCAGCAAACTAGTCGGCTCACTCGCCAGCCAACAGGACAACTAAATGTCAGCTCACTTGCAGGTCAACAGGTCAGCTAACTAGTTGGCTTTCTCGACAGCTGACTAGTTAAGTCACTTCACCTGTTGACTCACAAGCCGGCCGATTAGTTAGGGCATTTCACATGTCGGGTCACTTGCCAGCTGATTAGCTAACTCTTCTGACCATTCGGCT
>NW_006964750.1:0-1380 GCF_000164805.1 Carlito syrichta
ATTACCCACATTCATTCCTCGAATCCGTGATTCTTCTTTAGCCGTCAGCAAGATACCCTGTAGACTTTCAGGACTGAGGACTTGTATAACCCAGATTCTTTATTTTTAGCAACAACTGTGCAGTTGCGTGTACATGTGTACTCTCTTTCCCTGCTTGTTTGAAACTTAGGAAGATGCCGTATGGTTTTTTCGGGATTGAGAACACATGTCACCCAGATTCCTTATTCTATCTTAGGAAAAGTCCCTGCAGTTGCCTTATCAAGAGACCTTGTAAATTTAGGGGATTGAGATCTCTAAGAACTGGATTTCCTTTCCGTTCTCGACAAGATTCCCTGATTTTCCCTGTCTATGTGGATTCCAAAATTCTGTATACAAAAATGTAGATGCCCAGAGGTTTCCTAGGGATGTGGAATCCATGATTCCTGGTTACCATTTTAATAATTCGTAGAAAATATGTGGCAACAGCAAATCCTTTGATCCCTCTCCAGATAAAACTACAAATGGAAACTTAAGGATTACCAAGTTCATCTTAAGACCAGAGTTACATCCAAATAAGGCAAGAAGATACATTTGTTCTGGGAATCTGGCCTTAGTTCTCCCGAGGAACCTAAGGGACTTGTACAACCAGATACCCTTTTACAACTCTCAAGAGGACCAGAATGTTGCTGGAGTCCTGAAATGACTGATTCATAAAACCCACAAGCCAAATATCTATGAAACATGAGACGAGATCAAAGCTCTGATTCTTTTTAATATCATACCAAGACACCCTGAAAATTTCTCGGTTTGGGGACTAGTGTATCACAGATTCCTTATTCGTCCCTAGCGAGGGGTCATGTAGTGTTCTGTATATGAGGACTCCCTTTCCCCAGAAACCTGTTTGGAAACCCTGATTCTTGTTTAGCACTTAGCAAGATGTCATGTAGATATTGTGACAGAGGAACCGTGTAAAACAGGTTTCATATTTCTCCTTAGCAAGAGATCATCTAGATTCTGTATATGAGGACTCCTATTACCTATGTTGCAAATTCTAAACCCTGATTCTTGTTTAGTCCACTGCAGATGGCCTGTTGAATTTTAGGACTGAGTACAGCTATAACCCCGATTCTTTTTCTTCCTTGGCAAGGGCCGTGTATTTTCCTGTATATTAGGACACTCATTACATAGAGCCTACTTCGAAACTCTGATTCTTTTTTAGCCCTCTCCAAGATGCCCTGAAGTTTTTTAGGATTGAGGAATCGTGTGACCCAGATTCCTTATTTTTTCTTAGCAAAAGGTCATGTAGTTGCCTCTATATAAGCACTCCATTTCCCCAGATTCATGCTCGAAAACACCTTGATTCGTTGTTTAGCCCATAGCATGACGACCTTATTTTTTCTT
>NW_006964751.1:0-329 GCF_000164805.1 Carlito syrichta
GTAGGATCAGACGCCACTAATAAGGCAAGGAATATCAGACGGCACTAAAAAGGCAAGTAGAATCAGACGGCACTGATAAGGCAAGGTGTATCAGACGGCATTAATAAGGCAAGTAGGATCAGACGGCACTGATAAGGCAAGGAATATCAGACGGCACTAAAAAGGCAAGTAGGATCAGACGGCATTAATAAGGCAAGAAATATCAGATGGCACTAATAAGGCAAGTAGGATCAGACGGCACTAATAAGGCAAGTAGGATCAGACGGCATTAATAAGGCAAGAAATATCAGATGGCACTAATAAGGCAAGTAGGATCAGACGGCACTAAT
>NW_006964752.1:0-715 GCF_000164805.1 Carlito syrichta
CTGAGGAACTTTCCTCCCCACATAGACGACGGCCTCGGACCGGTGCCGGGTGATCCCACCACTGCGGACCGCAGAGCCGGGCCTCCTGGCGCGGCTGCGAACAGCGGAACCGGGCCCTTCCGTGCTGATGACGGCCTCAGAACCAGGGCCGCGCAGCTGACGACGGTGGAGCCCACCTCACGCCACTGCCTACTGCGAAGCCAGGACCCCATGCCTCCGCAGACGGAAGAGCTGGGGCCCCCGCATAGCTGACGTCCAGGTCTCCTTCGCCTAGGACTGCAGAGTCAGGTACCCAGCACAGCCAACAACCGCGAAGCCAGGTTCCCCAAGCCTCCCCAGAGGAGCTGGTGCCTGCGTGAAGATGACGGCGGTGGACCTCGGAACCGGGTGCCTCCCACCACCCACGACCGCGGAGCCAGCCTCCGGCGCCGAGGACCACATAGTCGCGGCCCCACCGACTCCGACGATCAGGAAGCCACGACCCCCGTGCCTCCGCAGACAGAGGAGCTGGAGCCCACGAGTAGATGACGGCCGCAGACCCGGACCTGGGTGTTGCCCACCGCCGCGGACCTCAGAGCCTGACTCCCCGCACTGCCGGGATCCACGGAACTGGGCCCCCCTCGCTGATGACTGCTAAGCCAGGTCCCTAGCACAGTCCACCACTGGGAACCCTGGCGTCCGCCCCCCCCCCCCCCCCCATGGAGCCGGCCTCCCC
>NW_006964753.1:0-691 GCF_000164805.1 Carlito syrichta
CACGGCCCTCCTTTGCCCCCGCCGATAAGCCTACTGCCTAGAGCGCCCCCACCCGGCGGGGACAGAATGGGGTTCCACGACACCTCCTTTGACTCCACCGAGAGGCCTACTGCGTAGAGCGCCCCCACCCGGCGGGGACAGAATCTGGCGCCCGCCCCCTCCTTTGACCCCACCGAGAGACCTGCTGCCTAGAGCGTCCCCTCTTGTGAGTACAGTATCTGGTGCCACGCCCTCTCCTTTGACCCCACCCAGAGCAGTACAGCCTAGAGCGCCCCCACCCGGCGGGGACAGAATGGGGTTCCACGACACCTCCTTTGACTCCACCGAGAGGCCTACTGCGTAGAGCGCCCCCACCCGGCGGGGACAGAATCTGGCGCCCGCCCCCTCCTTTGACCCCACCGAGAGACCTGCTGCCTAGAGCGTCCCCTCTTGTGAGTACAGTATCTGGTGCCACGCCCTCTCCTTTGACCCCACCGAGAGCAGTACAGCCTAGAGCGCCCCCACCCGGCGGGGACAGAATGCGAAGCCACAGCCCCTCCTTTGACCCCCCTGAGAGGCGTTCTCCTCACAGCACCCCCACTCTACGAGGACAGAATGGGGTGCCACGCCCTGTCCTTTACCCCATCAAGAGGCCTACAGCTTAGAGCCCCCTAAACCTGGAGGGGACTGAATCGGAGCACCATGTCCCCTC
>NW_006964754.1:0-3421 GCF_000164805.1 Carlito syrichta
AGTTTATTGTAGGGCACAGAAATCTTCCTACTGCTCAAACAACACTTCTTTAGTGTCTGTTAGAACTACTGAGCATGTATTATCAAGCTTGCCATGAAAACAATGACTTGTTTATGTAGGTGCTTCAATTTATGCTTTTGGTTGAAAGTTTTAAATGATTACTTTTCTTAATTATTAAGTACCATAGAGAAGAATGAAATACCAATGATCAAATATTTGTAGTATATGCAAAATATACAATTGATAAATTAAGAAAATAATCAACATCCTGGCAGTAAAATGTTAAGAATAGACAGTTAATAAATGGAAGTGCCAAAGTTTAATAAAAATATGAAAAACTTATAGGCATCAGTAATATTATAAATAAGTATGAAAGCATGCATTTTTAAGCATTAGACTGCTGGAGATGAAAAAAAAACTCACAATCCTGTCTGGAAGGAACTGGGAAAAGTGCCTTCTCATATATAAATGTTGGTGGGAGCATTTGCAGGAATAATGTTTTTATAAGACTGTTTGGCAGTATGTGATGGCAACTTAGAATATGCATACTCTTTCCTCACATGAGAATTTTCTGCTTCTTGACTCATCCTATAATAACAAGCACATCTCAAAAGAGATTGGTCCAGGATGGTTCAGTGTGGCATTATTTATTTTCTGTGACTATCATAGAGGAACCCTAGTTGGCCACCTGCTCCTTCTCATCTGTAACTCACTGGATTAGGGGCTTATGCTTAGCCCAAAGCAAGCCCAAGGTATCTGGCCAGTGTCTGAAAGGACATTTTTTTCTGTTCTAAATAGAACAAGCACACAGATTCTAGAGCAGGGCCTCTGACATCTAGGGAAGAGCATCCACTTTGTGTTTTCCTGAAGCAAGTCATTAATGTCCAGCACACAGCAATTGTGGCAACTCTGCAGACAAAGACTTGCATATGTAGTTGCTATTCTCAGTGCTCAATGTGGCTACTTTGAGATCTACCTGCCAATCCCTATCCAGGGAAGGTCTGGTCTCTCTTGTCCTGACTGGCACCTGCAGGTGCTAGAGACTGGAGTGAACTGAGGCTGTTGAGGAACAGCTCAGAGCCTCATTTTCCCCCTTCTCTGCTACCTTTGTTAAAGCTTCAAGTTCCCAGGATCAGTAGCCCTGTCCCTCCCCTCCCTACAGAAACATGGTCCAGGGTCTGGTGGCCATTTGGGAGATCTGAGTGCCCTCCCAGTGGCAGGATTTGCAATTTAATGACTAATGGTGTCTTCGTGCAAGTATCATCAGAAGGCCAGAGTGGGTTGTGGGGAGAATAGAACAATTGGGTTGTGGATTTTTTTCCTGGAGGTAACATTTGAAATTAGAAACCTATTTACATATATATAGCATTAATTTACATATTATCCTCTGATAACTAACTCCAGATACTCTTCTATTAATTGAATTAATGAGTGCAGCTAACCTACGTCATAGCCTAACCTGGCATTGAGAGCATTACACACATGAACTACTGAATCAATTTGTAACATCATCATGATAATGGGAAATCACTTAGGCTGTTCACAACTGCAGCTGGCAATAGCTGTTCCTTAGCTCTGTTTCCTGGGGTGATATCTCAGTTAACAAATTCTGGGGAAATTGTGCCTTTATAACAGTTGGCTGACTTAACTCCCATTCCTTCAACAAAAAACAATGAAGGAAAAGAAACTAACATTTATTTACTATCTTTCCAATCATAGGCACCATGCTATTGCCTATTATTCCACATTTATTTTAGGAAATCTATATAACTGTTGGTTGATGATAAGAAGAGCACATAGAAAAGGTCACATTGTGGGTTTTGTAGATTATGTGATGTTTATCTTTAGGGTTTATAACGTATAACCTGCATGAGTGCTGCAGCTGAAATTACCTTTTTCTCCTTGTCTCCTTTCTTACTCTGTCTTGGAGTGACTAGACCATGAACTGGCTCACGTGAGGACCTAAAGTCTGGGCTCAGGGGCAACTTAACGTGCTCTGTCACTGGTCTTGTGTTGGTTCCCACTTGATGGTTACACTGGACATTAATACTGCCCTGAGCATTATTGAAATAAATGGTGGGCTGGGCTTGGTGGCTTAGCCTATAATCCCAGCACTTTGGGAGGCTGAGGTGAGTAGATTGCCTGAACCCGCAGGTTAGAGACCAGCCCGGACAATTTCACAAGACCTTGTCTCTACAATAAAAAACAAACAAACAAACAAACAAAAAAACTAGGCAGGCGTGGTATGGTACCTGGTAGCTCGCGCCTGTAGTTCCAGTTACTTGGAGAGATGAGGAAGAAGGATCGCCTAAGCCCAGCAGGTCAAACTGGGGTGGCTGTGAGCATGCTACTAATGGAGTGACACTCCAACTCAAAAAAAAGGAAATAACATGGTGCTCACTGGTTTGTACAGCTGACTTTCAGTAACATTTGGGGAAATTTTATCCCCTTCAAAGATCAGGCAAGAGATAAAATGATCTTTTCCCAGACAGAGTGCTTGAATGGCATACTGTTCTTTGCAATCACCTTTAAAAGATTGATTTTAATAGATCATCAATAGCTAAATATACATCTTTTATTTTTGTTAATGTTAAATCAGATATCCAAATGAATACTAGTAGATTTCAGTATAGGCCAGGATGAATGTGTCCACTTTCTTCCTTAAATGAATTGTAAGAAAATAAATTGGGAAGAGTCTACATGTTAGCTTTTTGGAGTTTCTTTTTAAGGACTTAGGAAAATATTTTAATTTAACAAAAGACTGCTCGTTCTCCCTTTTTGTTTACACTCCCTTCTCAGTCCATTATGGGTTCTATTGTTTGATAATGTCAGTTTAGGGAATGATTTTATGACCTGCATAATTTGACAGTCCTGCTTTTCCATGAGTTTTAGGCATGAATAACATAAACATAGGTCTTTTTTGTTTTTAAACATTGGAACCTTGAATCAGCCTCTTCGTTGACAGAGTCAAGTCATGAAAAATGAATAGCTTGAGATTTGAGATACCCAGCCTCCAGCTAAGCTCTGTTCCCAGGAACTCCTGTGTGACAGTGGGTAATCTCTGCCATGTTTCTTAAACTGAACCCTCTGGCTCATGACATCTCTGAAATACACTAAGCCAATATCTTTTCATTAGTGTTACTTTGTAGTTTGAACCTTAACTGAGGGCAGTGTATTTATGGTGTCTTGTCATCTCCTATTTTATCCCTGTTGACTTTCAAGCTATTGTGGCACATTGATTTAGGAATATTTTCCTAGTAAGAAGACCTTGTTTATAATCCATTCTTCTGGTTAATACCTTTTCCCTCTGTAGCCTCAGAGCCTAGAGCCTTATGCTGTTAATCTGACTCTAATAATGGAGACAGACATACTGCAAATTTGCCAAGTTTTTTGCTAAAGAGTTCTTCTTTTCCCATTCCTG
>NW_006964754.1:4310-7884 GCF_000164805.1 Carlito syrichta
AGGATTATTGTCATATATGAACTGAAGGAGACCAGAGGAACTCCATTTTGGGCTCTGTCCTTTCATTCCCTCCTGTTTGTTTTGAAACATGCTTATTCAATACTGGGGAATGTGGGTGGTGGTTTGTCTAATGTAGCTACTTACTGCTAAATTGGGGCATAGAGATGTCCCTACTTGCTAAAGTAAGAGAAAGATATGAGGGTGCAGGAGCCAATAGAATTAAGTGCATTTTTAATGTCTATACACAAATCACTGTGTGAAAGTGCATGCTATTGAATTAATAATATTATAATAAGGGTCATTATAGCTGCTGTTATGACATACTTAGACTTTGATGTCTAGTAAGACATATTTATAAATAGTTACCCCAGTGAACTTGACATCCACTATAGGAATCCAAGCAGTTTTCACTGTTGCACTAGTGAACTCCTTAGTCCATATGGGATGTTCCTGAACCTTGTCTCTGAGTTTCTTTGGGTTTTGTGATGGGAATTTGTGGACAGTTATGAGAAGTCCCAAGAAGGAAAAGAGTCAGTAAACTAAGGACTGTTTTTTACATATACAGAGGAAACCATAAATGTTGGAAAGCAGAAGAAAATAAGTCTGAGCAAAAGAGAAAATATATGGTAAATATTAATATAATGACTTTAGCAAGGAAATATAGTTACTTTGAGAAGATTTGAAAAAAATTGTTAATATTAGTTTAGAGACATGTAGTTAGGAAAGACTTTAGAATGCAGTTTAAATTGTAGAAAATAATAATGGACAAGAGAAATTTAAAATAGGTATACTATATTTTTATTTTATTTTATTTTATCTCATGTCATTTCTAGTTGGAGTCTCTCTCTGTTGCCCAGTCTAGAGTGCAGTGGCATGCTCACGGCCACCGCCAGCATCAAACTGCTTGGCTCAGGCGATCCTACCTCCGTAGCATTCCAAGAAGCTGGAAGTACAGGTGCGTGCTACCACACCTGGCTAATTTTTTTATTTATTGTAGAGATGAGGTCTTGCTAGGTTGCTCAGGCTGTTCTCAAACATGTGGGCTCAGACAATCCCTTCACCTTGACCTCCCAGAGTGCTGTGATTACAGGCTTGAGCCACCATGCCTGGCCCTGTATTTTTAAAATGTAATTTTTTTCTTTAGTTCTCTATTTGTATTAGGAGGACCACTTTATTCATAAAATAGGTTTTAGATTTATTTGCATGAAGTGCATCAAGAAAAACTATTTGCCATATAGGCTCTTTTGAATTGGCTTTGTTGGAACTCTTCTTCATAAGGAACTTTAGATTAGATTCTCCAGGAGCCTTTGAGTTAGCCAAGGATTTGCTGTATAGACCTGTATGGAGCAGGCTAGCTCATCCAAGGACTTTTTTATTGGCTCTTTATAGATCTTAGTTTTTTTATCGCTTCTCGGCCTTTTGGCTAAGATCAAGTGTAAGATCTTAGTTTTAATTCCTCAAAGCAGTTTGTTTTGAAATAGTATTCTAGACAAAGCCTTGGTAAAACAATGAATATCTTCAATCACATTTTGTTACACAAGAAAATAGATTCTTAATGAACTTATGCAAATAACTGTAATGTTATTAAGTAACTGCTTCCAATTTCTGGAGTAATTAGCTAGAGATAAAGATATATGTCTCAAAGTTAGCTTATAAGAACATGCTTTACTTATTTTTGAAAGACTGTAAATAGTGCCAAGAAAAAGACTTCTTCTTTTGACTCTGAAAAACATAACAAAAATAATCAGCAGAGAAAGACTCCAACAAAAAGTTCATTGAAGACGATTTGTTAGAGTCCTATAACTGATTACAAACCGCTGTGGATGACTAAGACCTGGATAGACAAACTTTAAAAAAAGGATTTCAGATACAATTTTTAGGTTTTACAATAAATGTTGGTTACAAAAAAATTTACCTGGTTTGTGGGTACTACCCACTGACACTGAGCCATTATGAAGGCAGTTTAGGAGGAGGGAGTGGGGGAGGAGTGGTTTCTGAAAACTGAGGCTGCTTTTTGTTTTCTACCCCACCCTAAACAGACTGAATTGAGAACCCAATATTTTACATGTTGAAAGGTTTGTTAAGTATTAAAGGTTTTAAAAGCATGATGTTATAACACAGGATTACAGGCTAGTGTAAAAGTTACTCATTTAGCCAAAGTGATAATCTAAAGATCTTGAGAAGTAAAAACCTTTCTTTTTGATAGAGGACATTTATTTTTAAACAACCAAAACTAACAAAGACAGCAGAGGGCTAACTGAATCTAGCTCTTCCTCCTCTCCTCTGATGTATACAGAAGAAATTCTTTTAGAGGTTTGGAAGAGTCATTTTAAGGGTGTTAAAGGCAGTATATATTGGGGTTGTCAATTAAGGGGTCCATGTTTTGATCTCTGAGTAGCCTTGTAGAGAAGTTTAGTATTGAGGCAGTAGCTTGGGATCTAGATTTAAAATATCTGCAAGGCTCCAAAAAAGACATGGAGTTTCTTTCTTTTTACCCTTTTTAGATAACTTTTTATATCTATATTTTGAATTAGCCTTTCAATAACTTCTGATTAAGACAGGACAGTATGGTCCAACATTGATGGCTGAGACCAAACGGTTGACAACTGTGTTAATTAAGAAATTAATTTGGGTTTTATCACCATAATATTCACCAGGGTGTTGTTGAGGTGATGGTACTAAACTAGTGATGCTGGGCACTTTAGCAACTTTTCAGGACTCCTCAGTGACCACCATTTCCTGAGCCAAGTGCTTCCCCTTCCCTCTGGAAAAGGGTGCACCCACTACCCAGTGGCTCTGTGGCCTGCACAGTGGACAAGATACTGGAGGTTTAGGCCTTTTTGGGGCAACAACACTTTAAGTGCCCCCCCGCCCCCCTGCACACACACAGATAGTTCCCATGGCAACGGACTATCTCCCTTGGCAAGTTTGTTCTTACCAGGTTTCAGATAGGCAGCTGGAGTTCTGCAACTAATGGTGACTGCCAGTTGGAATTACCTGTTTTGTTTTGTTTTGTTTATTAATCAATATTTTTTATTTTGATATTATGGGGTACAGTTAAGGGTTAGGTATACAAATATGCTTCAATCAGGCCCCCTTGTTGGTAAAAGGTGTCTCCCCGTCTCCAGACAGTTGTTTACCACCATTAGTCCCATCCGCCCCCATAGTTTCCCAACACTGTCAGACATTTTCTTATAGTAGTGCATTGGATGATCAAGGTTCACTATATGAGTAAGAATATGTAATACTCAGATCTTTGTTTCTGTGAGAGATCACTTAGTACTATAGACTCTGGCTCCATCCAGGTTGCTGCAAAATGCATGATTTTGTTATTTTTTATGGCTGCATAGTATTTCATCATGTATATGTACCACATTTTTTTAGTCCAGTCCTCTTTTGATGGACAGTGTGGTTGGTTCCAGGTTCTTGCTATTGTGAACAATGGTGCAATAAACATTCGTGTGCAGGTACCTTTTTTATAGAGTGATTTGAGTTCTTCAGGGTATATTCCCAGTGGGGGGATTGCAGGGTCATATGGGAGGTTGATGTTTAGAGCTTTTAGGAATTGCCACAC
>NW_006964755.1:0-783 GCF_000164805.1 Carlito syrichta
CATCTCTGCTTAGCCACTGACAGAAAGATATACTCTGAACCCTGTCATAACCTTCCTCTTAATTGAACATCCAGGTCTTTTTTCTTTACTATCAACATATTTTATATTTGTAGGGGAGGTAAAATACTCTATTTCTACATTTGTGGAAAAATAGTATCATGTTGGGGAGGTAGTTGAATTCATAACCACACTTTCCACACCAGCCATATTTTCAATTAAATCTAAAAGTGAAGAATTGGCATACAATTAAATCATAGCTATTAGTATTCCAGTCATGTTTGTCAGTAGAAACTGTAGAAGAGCTACATTTTACATAGTCAGTCAAGCATGCTTAGGTGTACCCTAAAAAGAACATCTTGCTGAATATTAGTTCATATTCTATAAGTGCAAAATACACATGCATTTACTTCAAACCCTACAAACAATATGTTTGTAGTCTGAGGAAGGTAATTTTGTTGAACAATTTTGTAGGAATGGTCTATAAGAATATTTAAAACTATTAAACTTGTAAAAAACATGATCAAAACACTGTCTAGAAATAAAAGAGATTTAAAAATAACCAAATAGTAATTTCAGAAGTAAGAAAAATTATTGTCATAGCACTTTAAAAAGTATGGATACGTTCAACAGTAATTCAGAAATAAACAAAAATGAAAAGAGTGAGCTCCCTGAGAGAGTTGAGGAATTACCTGTGATATAAATAAGAGAAATAAAAGAAAAAAGAAAGGAGAGATTCACATAAATGAGGATAAAATATGAAAGTCTGATATATACCAAACTGAA
>NW_006964756.1:0-1030 GCF_000164805.1 Carlito syrichta
CCTATTTTTCCTTTGTTGCTTTTACTTTTGATATCAAATCCAATTTGATCCTAAGTTTTCTTTTCAAAGTTTTATAATATCAACTTTCAGATTTAGGTTATTAATTTATTTTGAGTTAATTTCTGTATATGGAGTGAGGTAGGAGTCCAACATCACCTTTTATGTGTTTATCTAGTTATCCCTCTATCTTTTATTGAATTGACTATGATTTCCCCCATTTTATGGCCTTGGTATCCAGTAAAAAATTTGTTAGCCATGGATGCTTATGTTCATTTCTGGATTATTATTCTATTAGTTTGTTTGTACCTCTTTATGATGGTACCACTCAATTTTGATTACTGAGGTTTTGTAGTAAGTTTTGAAATTATGAAGTCTTAGCTCTTTAACTGCTTTCAGTTTTTGAAATCATTTAGATACCCTTGAAATTCCATATGAATTTGAGAAACAGCTTTTTCAATTCTGCAAAACCTGCCATCAGAATGTTGATAAGGATTACATTGAACTGGAGATCTCTCTGGGGAGTATTTTCATCTTAGTGATATTAAGTCTTCCAATCCACAAATGTAATGTATTTTTCCCTTATTCAGATCTTCTTTAATATCTTTGAGTGATGTTTTGTAGTTTTCAGTATACATATCTTTCACTTCCCTGGATAAGTTTATTTATTAGTAATTTCTTCTTTTGGATGCTACTTGAAATGGAATTGTTTTCTTAATTTCCTTTTGGATTGTTCATTGCTTGCGTATAAAAACACAACTGATTTTAGTGTGTTGATCTTGTACCATGAAACTTTGTTGAATTTAATAGTTCTAATTTTTTTTGGTATGGATCATGTTTATTGTCTATGTATAGAATAAAGACACCTGCAAATAGGACAATTTTATTTCCTTTTTACAAATTTGGATACCCTCACCCCACCCCATTGTGCTGGCTAGGAGTTCCAGCACAGTATTGAATAACAATGATGAATTCACGCATCTTTATCGTGTTTTTGCTCTTAGGAGAAATCTTTCAATCATTGCATACATAT
>NW_006964757.1:0-2049 GCF_000164805.1 Carlito syrichta
CTTGAACCAGACTTGCATCCTGGGGATGAAGCCTACTTGGTCATGAGGGATGATTTTTGAGATGTATTGCTGAATTCAGTTTGCTAGGATCTTGTTGAGAATTTTAGCATCTATGTTCATCAAAGATATTGGCCTGTAGTCCTCTTTCTTTGTTGGATCTTTACCTGGCTTGGGTATTAATGTGATATTGACTTTGTAAAATGATTTGGGGAGAGTTCCATCTTTTTCAATCCCCTGGAATACCTTCAGTAGGATTGGTATCAGCTCCTCCTTAAATGTCTTGTAGAATTCTGCTGGAAAGCCATGTGGACCAGGGCTTTTTTTTGTGGAAGTTTTCTTATTACGTAGTTGATTTCCTTGATTGTTATTGGTCTATTTAGGGTCTGAATTTCTTCTTGTTCCAGCCTAGGTAGGTTGTGTAATGTCAGAAAGTCTTCCATTTCCTTAAGGTTTTCAAGTTTGTTTCCATACAAGTGTATGTAGTAGACTCTAATGATCTTTTGTATTTCTTCAGGGTCAGATGTGACTTCATCTTTTGTGTTTCTGATTGTGATTATTTGGCTTTTTTCTCGTTTTTTCTTGGTCAGTCTAGCTAGGGGATCATTGATCTTGTTTATTCTTTTGAAGAACCAGCTTTTGTTTCATTGATTTTTGTATTATCTTTTTGTCTTCTATGTCCTGGATTTGGGCTTTTATTTTGGTGATCTGGATTCTTCTGCTGACATTAGGGTTTTTGTGGTCTTGCTTTTCCAGCTTCTTTAACTGTCTTGTTAGGTTGTTAATTTGTGTTCCTTCCATTTTCTTCATGTGTGTTTGTAGGGATATAAATTCCCCTCTTACTACAGCTTTTAAGGTTTCCCAGAGATTTTGATAAGATGTTTCTTCATTTCATTTGTTTCCAGGTATCCTTTGATCTCTATTTTGATTTCATCATTGACCCAGGAGTTGTTTAGCATCTTGCTGTTTAGGGTCCATGTCTTTGTGGGTTTTGGGGGGACCTTGTTGTTGTCAATATTTATTTTTATTCCACTGTGGTCCGAGAAGGTGCATGGTAGCATTTCAGTTTTTTAAAATTTGCTTATGCTTGATTTGTGTCCAATTATGTGGTCGATCTTAGAATATGTTCCATGCTGTGATGAGTAGAATGTGTATTCTGTGGTCTTTGGATGGAGTGTTCTGTAGGTATCATTTAAGTTCATTTGGTCCAGAGTTTCATTGAGGTTCCGGATCTCCTTGCTGATTTTTTGTCTTGATGATCTATCTAGGGTTGTGAGTGGGGTATTAAAGTTCCCAGTTATGATGGTGTTAGAGACAATATCTTTCTTTAGTTTTCCTAGAAGTTACTTTAGGAAAGCTAGCACTCCTATGTTGGGTGCATATATGTTTAGGATAGATATTTCTTGTTGATGGAGTGAAACTTTTATCATTATGTAGTGGCCCTCTGTATCTTTTTTAATTTTCGAAAGCTTAAATGGTATTTTGTCTGCAATTAGGATTGCAACTCCTCCTTTCTTTTGTGTTCTCTGAGGGGTGGGCACCCAGAGCCTCCCTGTGTGACCGGCAGCTTGGTGCCGGGTGCCGGGCTGGAGACGATGCAGGCGGGGAGGGAGCTGGAGGGGGCTGGGACCCGAGAATCCCGTGCATGAGGTGGAACAGCTGCAGCAGGGGGCCGCAATATCTGGTCTTATGAACTGAGGTAAAGTTTGTTGATAGGTGGGCAGGGCAATGGAAGTCTCTGCCTGGAGAATGGTGAGGCAGTTTAAGCAGATCTGTTTTTCTCCACTTGTCTAGGTTCCCCAGCTTGGGGTCTCATGCTGAGAGCCTCAGCCAGGGTGGGCCCAGGGTTCCAGATCTCCAAAGATCCAAAGGGCAAGCGGTGAGTGGCGAGAGTGGCCCTGGACCCCCCACAGGGTACTTCAGCCAGGACTTGGACCGGCGTCTCTGAGGGGCAGGCACCCAGAGCCTCCCTGTGTGACCGGTGGCTTGGTGCCGGGTGCCGGACTGGAGACGATGCAGCCGGGAGGGAGCTGGTGGGGGCTGGGACCCGAG
>NW_006964757.1:3137-6279 GCF_000164805.1 Carlito syrichta
TCTTAAATATACATATTCAGTTTATTTGAGAAAAAGACCAAATAAACCCATAGCATGGCAAATAATATAGATTTCTGATAAGAATACACAAGTTATGAATTACCAAAATGATGGCATCAAAAATGTGAAGTTTATACATTTGTTTTACCATACTACTCACATTTCAGGTTTTTGATGTGTGATTAATATCTGTGGGGAAGTGCCTTTTGGGGCCTTGATTCATGGACAACTACTGCTGTATCTGGAACAATCATAGCATCTTCACAGCCAGTTATGGAGAAGAAAAACTGCATCTCTATCCATTCAACATAAAAAGATTTAGCCTCTTTAGGTAGCAGGTGAGAAATTTGGAAGCTTCAAACACTCAATCTCAAGATGTTTTCAGCAAAACTTGTGCCATTAATATTAATTTCTTCTTTAACCTTACTTGTGTTACAGTCTGCTTCTCCAGCTAGACACAACTTGGAATTACATCCAGCTTAGGGGTTATGCACTTTAAACAGCCAACAACATCTTCAAAAATAGACACAGTTTTCTTATGGATTAATTTAAGAAATCTAAACTTTTGCAGAAATGAGTTGAACAGTATGCATATTCATTGAAAGGTACTACTTTTCTTGGTGGTGACTCAGTATTTTCTATGACTATGGGAATTTTTAAACTTTATTTTCTGTACTGACTTTGTGGTATGACTTTCTTCTGGTTTTCTTTCTAATATCAGCCATGGCTTTTTGATCTTCTTTCTCACCCTGCCTTAGTTTACCTCCGAAGTTCTAAAATTCCTCAGACTTTGTTCTTCATATGTCACTCTTCAAGATTTCTTTGTAAACTCCTTGGTGTTTCTTTAAACCCCATAATTGCAATAGTCACTTATAAACCGTTAACTCTGAATTTGCCTCTAGCCCCAAATTACTTATTTAACTGAATAGTAGATATTTCTACCATATATTGCCCATAGTCAGTAGAAACACACTGTATCCAAAACTGAATCTACCATTTTACCAGCTTCTTCAGCAGTTTTATAATCCACTCCATCAATCAAGACATGTTCTGGAATTTCTAGTAGGTATCTCCTTCCCACCTCCAAACCCAATTACCCAACTTCAAGGGTGTGGTGAAGAGCGATCTTGTCTTGTCAGAAGAAAAGAGAGCATTTGAAACTTTATGAACAGTTTAATGATCATAGATGATAATATTTTTATTATTTCTTAGGTTGCTAATATTAGTCATTCTTCTAATTATTGTTCAAGCATTAAATCACTCAATCTTCATTACAATTAATGAGGAAGGTGCTGGTATTTTCTCCACTCCAATATTAAATGATCTGAGACATTATTTAGTGACTACTAAGTAGAGAAAAATAGCTTCTTTCAGTTCTGTTTATTTACCTTTGTTTTCATAAAGTTAAGGTGTACAAGTGAAATTTTGTTACATGCATATATTTCATGGGAGTGGAGTCTTGCCTTTTAGTGTATCCATTACCCAAACAATATACATTTGTGCCGAATAGGTAATTTCTCATAGCTCTCCTCAGTTCTGCCCTCCCCATTTTTGAGTCTCCAATGCATTTCATTTCACACTTTTGTTCGTGTGTATACATAATTTAGCTCCCACGGATAAGTGAGAGCATGCATTATTTTACTTGGAATTGTAATCCATCCAGGGTGTTATGTACTTTAAACAGCAGCATATTCAAAACTAGAATTTGACTTTCTGTTTCTGAATTGTTTATCTCAAGATAGTGACCTCTTGCTACATCCATGTTGCTGCAAGGGAGATGATTTCACTCTTTTTATTGTCTGAACGGTATTTCCTTGCATATATGGTGCATTTTCTTTATCCAATTGTCTGTTGATGGACACCTTAGGTTGATTCCCTAACATTGCTATTTTGAGTAATGCTGAAATAAACATATGAGTACAGGTATCGGTTTGAATTTATAATATCTTTTCTTTTGGGTTTGTATCCAGTAGTGAGTTTGCTGGGTTGAACGTAGTTCAATTTTCAGTTCTTTGAAAAATCTCCATACTGTCTTTCTTTTTTTTTAATCAGTATAGTCTTTTATTCTCTTATCAAACTTTTTGTACTTTTCTTCTTTTTTCATTTTAAACATGTCTTTTATTTTAAAATTCTGGGGTACAGTTAAGGGTTAGGCTTACAAATATGCATGGTTCAGGCACCCTTGTTGATAAGGGGTGTTTCCCCATTCCCAGACAGACATTGAATACTGTTAGTCCCACCTCCCTACCCCTCTCTACCCCCCCCCATAGTTTCAGTCCTTTTCTTATAGTATTATGATAGATGTTCAAGGTCCACTATATGAGTGAGAACATGTGATACTCAGATCTTTGTTTCTGTGAGAGATCATTCAGTATTATAGACGCAAGTTCCATTCAGGTTGCTGCGAAATTCATGATTTTGCTCTTTTTTTATGGCTGTGTAGCATTCCATTGTGTATATGTACCACATTTTTAAAATCCAGTCCACTCTTGATGAACAGCATGGTTGGTTCCAGGTTCTTGCTATTGTGAACAATGCTACAATAAACATTCGTGTCCAGGTATCTTTTTTATAGAGTGATTTGAGTTCTCCAGGGTATATTCCCAATAGGGGGATTGCAGAGTCATATGGGAGGTCGATATTTAGAGCTTTTAGGAGTCACCACACTGCTTTCCACAGAGGTTGGACTAGTTTACACTCCCACCAACAGTGTAGAAGTCTTCCCTTTTCACTACATCCTCTCCAGCATCTGTTTTTTTTGAGTTATTGATAATTGCCAATCTGACTGGAGTTAGGTGGTATCTAGTGTAGTTTTGATTTGCATCTCCTTGATGATTAGTGAGGTTGAACATTTCTTCATATGTCTGTTGGCCACTTGTACATCTTCCTTGGAGAAGTGTCTGTCCATATCTTTTGCCCACATTGTAATGGGGTTGTTTGTTTTTTATCTTTTCAGCACGTTTGAGTTCCTTGTAGATTCAAGATGCTAGGATTTTGTTAGACATGGGGTTGCCAAATTCATTTTCCTAGTCTATGGGCTGTCTGCTGCTCTCTTGAGGGTTTCTTTGGTTTTGTAGAAGCTTGTCAGTTTAATGACATCCCACTTGTCTGTCTTATCTTGTTGTTGTTTTTTTTTTTGAGG
>NW_006964758.1:0-784 GCF_000164805.1 Carlito syrichta
ACCTGCATTCACTTTTCATTCTCACAAATATGCCCTGACTTTCCCTGTCAATGTGTATTCCAAACTCTGTATACAAAAGACAGAAGCTCAGAAACTTTCTAGGGATGTGGAATACATGATTCCTGGTTACCTTAAAAACTTGTACTAAACATTTGGCAACTGCAAAACCCTTGTCGCCTCTCAAAATAAAAGGAGAAATGGAAGGTGAAGGATTTCAACGTTCACCTTAAGACCAGAGTTACATCCAAATATGGCAAAAAGATTCTTTTTGTCCAGGAATCTGGCCTTAGTTGTTCTGAGGAACCTAACGGACTTGGAGTGCCCAATACCCTTTTACAACTTTCAAGAGGACCAGAATGTTGCTGGAGTACTGAAATGACTTATTCGTAATATCCATATGCTAAATTACTCCCAAATATTTGGAAAATTCGAAGCCCTGATTTATGTTTGTCTCATAACTGACACCCTGGGAATTTGTTGGATTGAGGACTCGTACAACAAAGATTCTTTATTCTTTCATAGTTAGAGGCAGTATAGTGCCCTGTATATGAGGACTCTCTTTCCCTAGATTCCTGTTTAGAAACCCTGACTCTTGTTTAGAACTTAGTAAGACGCCATGTAGATTTATTGATCGAGGAACCATGTAAAACAGATTTCTTCTTTTTTCTTAGCAAGAGGCCAAGTAGTTTCCTGTATATGAGGACTTCTGTTACCCACATTCATGCCTCGAATCCTTGTTTCGTCTGTAGCCATCAGCAAGATGCCCTGTAGATTTTCCGGACTG
>NW_006964759.1:0-775 GCF_000164805.1 Carlito syrichta
ACCACCACCACCACCACCCCTGTGACCAGCATGAAAAGTCACCCCCAGAGATGGGAGAGGAAAGGCACTTTCTGGCTTGTTTGCAGAAGGTTTCATAGGTGGCCACAAGGCATGTCCATCCTGCACCTTCAGCCACATGCCCCAGAAGGTCTGCCTCCACCCTCCACACTCATGCTCCCCAGAAAGGAAATGTGAGAGCTCACAGAACAGACAGCCCAGAGGTAGTAAGTCTGTCAGGCACAGAGCAATCAAGGCAATCTGGCAATGCTGTGACCAGCCCAGGGTATGGTCATTCTGTCTGCCACCTTCTAGCAGGGGGAGAGCCCCTCTCTCTTCTGATCACTCTATCGTCCCCCACTCAAGTGGACCTTTCCCTGGGGAGTCGTGGACACCCATCGTGACGCACTTGGGAGGTGTCTTTTTTGTTGCCTGAGTCTCTGCTTGCTGGGCTAGAGCACGGTGGCATGATTGTGGCTCCCGAGTTCTCTAGCTGTGGGGCCCAGGCAATCCTAACACCTCAACCCCTGAGCAGCTGGGAATCCGGGGGCCACCATGCCTGACTCAATTATGGGGACCTTTCACCGAGACAAGGTCTGGCAATGTCACCCAGGCTGCTCTCAGAACCCAAGGATCAGGCAGCCTCCTGCCTTGCCTGCCTAGGGCATAGGGCTGATGGTTGTGAGCCATGGTGCCTGACTTGCACTCGCACATTCTTTCAGTGGGGCAGATGCAAAGAACACCCTGGGACAGAGGTTACCGCATCCTGTGTAGCTGA
>NW_006964760.1:0-776 GCF_000164805.1 Carlito syrichta
GGTGGGCAGCTAGTTAAGCCAGTTGGCTCGCTGGCTGACCAGCATGGTGGCTGACTATCTAAGCTGGCTGGCTATTCCACTGTCCAACCAGTTGGCTGGCTATTTAAGCCAGTTGGCTATTCCAATGTCCAACTAGCTGACTGGTTTTTTAAGCCAGCTGGCTGCCCAGGTGGCCAACCCACTGGCTAGATCACTGGCTGTCTAGCCAGCTAGTCAGTCAGGTAATTAGTTAAGACAGCTGGCTAGCCGTATAGCCAACAATGTAGCTAGCTAATTAAGTCATCTGGCTAGCCAGCTAGCCAGCCAACTAGTTAGTCAGCTAGTTAAGTCAACTAGGTAGCCAGCTAGCTAGTTAAGTGAGCTAACAAGTCAGCTAACTATTCAGGTACCTAGATAAGTCAGCTAGCTAGTCAGGTTGCTAGTCAGCTAGCCAGTTAAGTCAGCTAATTATTCAGCTAGCTAGTCAGGTAGATAGTTGTTAGCTAGCCATCTAACTAGCCAGTTAGCTAGCCAGTTAAGTCAGCTAGCTAGACAGCTAGATAGCTTGTTTGCTAGATAGTAATGTCAGTTAGATAGCCAGCTAGCAAGTAAGCTAGCTAATTACGTCAGCTAGCAAATCAGCCAGTTACTTAGCTAACAAGTCGGCTAGCAATTCAGTTACCTATTGAGCTAACTAGTGGGCTCCATCACTTTCCATCATGTCAGTTAACTAGTCTGCTCGCACATCTGATACAGGTAAACAAAATAGTCGGCACGAACGCCAGTCAACTGGTCAA
>NW_006964761.1:0-755 GCF_000164805.1 Carlito syrichta
CACTTATAACAGATTCTCCTCCAGCATTCATGCCTAACAGTCGTAGTGGTATTTGGGCATTACAATTTGTTCATCCCGTGGATGTTAATTATCCTAAAAACAGGTACATTTATCATAGAGATGCTGTCACCACCAATAAATCTTTATGCTTAGACATTTCGCATGTTATACACTATTGGGATACAGTGAGTATTAAACAAGGCTTTCCAAAATGGAGAATATGTAATTCTAAACAACCTGTGTTTTACAGATTGTTTGTGCCTGGTTCACCAGTGCTTAAGTATTTTTCTGATAAAATTTTTGATTGGACAGTTACTCGACCTAATGGTGATTTCAGACAATTTTTTGATAATAATGATGATCAATACACTTGGGATAAATCCCGTCCAATAATTCCTCCACCAACTCCTTTGGATAATTGGTCTCCTTTTGGATGGGTAGCTCCTGTCTTTTATTATGCTTCACCTTTTGGAAAACATCCACAATCACATCTTTACAAATTATTTGCAGCCACAGGAAGGATAACTCTTTATCAACCTTTTTCAAAGTTTACAACTTCTTTACAAGCTTGTGTTGATTCTCCTTATGTTTTATTGATAGCTTATGCACATTCTAATTATTCTATAAAGTTTGAGTATGGTCATTTTAATATTACCTGCACAAATTGTACTTTGGCTAATTGTATTTTAGGTAATCCTTATCAGGTTTTTATTCTCAAACATCCTGCTTATGTTTTTGTTCCTGTTCATCTTCCC
>NW_006964762.1:0-643 GCF_000164805.1 Carlito syrichta
CCACTTTGGTCAGAAATCAGTTGGTCATGTGTGTGTGTGTGTGTTTTCTCATTCTCTACTGGGTTTAGTTGCCATGTCCTAACCCTCCACCAGAACCACCCAGCCTTGACTACAGTAGCTACTCAATAAATCTTGACATTGAGTAGACGGGGTCCTCCCCCTTTATTTTTCTTTTGCACATTGTTTTAGTTATTCTAATTTCTTGACCTTTTCATATAAACTGTAGAATATTCTTGTCTCTAGCTACACAAAATTTTTGCTGGAATTTTGACTTGAATTGTGTTCAAGCTTTACACTATTTTTGGAAGAATTTCCATCTTGACTTTGTGGAGTCTTCCAATTCATGAATGGGCATATCTCTTCCTTTATTTAGATATCTTTGCTTGTTTTTTTTTTCAACCAGTGTTGTTTAGGTTTCAGCATCGACTTCCTGAATGTGTTTTGCTACATGTATGCTCAAGTTTTTCTTTTTTTTTTTTTTTTGAGTTGGAGTCTCACTCTGTTGTCCAGACTGGAGTGCAGTGGCCGCTCCCGGCCACCGCAGCCTGGACCTGCTGGGTTCCAGCGATCCTTCTGCCTCAGTCTTCCAAGTAGCTGGAACTACAGGTGCATGCTACCATGTCCGGCTCATTTTTTATTTATT
>NW_006964763.1:0-4099 GCF_000164805.1 Carlito syrichta
TGTGAAGTCCAAGTGCAAGGATTCAGGCCTGTCATGCCGATGCTTTGGGAGGCTAATGTGAGAGCACATCCTGAGCCCCCAGGTTCAAGACAATCCCAGGCAATTGAGGAGACCCAGTCTCTACAATAAAACAACAAAAAGAACCAGGTGTGGTGGCGCATGCCTGTCGTTCTGGCCACTCTGGAGGCAAGGGTGGAAGGATCACTGGAGCCCAGCCAGTGAAGGCTTCAGTTGCCAAGAGCAGGCCCCTACACTCTGGTCTGGGTGACAGAGTGGGACTATGACTCAGAATAATAATATCAACCACCCACACCACAACAGCAGGCAGGGCTCAGAGGCTTGACCTCACATCCCAGCCCTTTGCAGGTCAATGTGAGTTGATGCCCTGAGCCTGTGGGTTTGAGACCCGGCCGAGAGACCGGGCGAGACCTCGTCTCGGCAATCAAAAATAAATCCAAATATTAGATAGGTGTGGTGGCGCAGACCTGTGGTTCCAGACACTCGTGGGACTGAGGTAGGAGGATAGCCTGAGCCCAGAAGTTGGAATCTGCGATAGCCGTTAGCATGCCTCTGCACTCCAGCCTGGGCAACAAAGTGGAATTCTGACTCTAAATAATAATAATCACCACAACCAACACCACCACCACCCCTGCCACACAGCACGAGGAGTCACTGTCAGTGATGAGAGAAGAAATGGCCCTTTCCTGCCTGTCATTCACAGAGATTTCAAAGGGGGCCACCAAGCACGACCATCCCATGCCTTCCACCACGCATCCCAGAATGCCTGCCTCCACCCTCCACACTGTGCCCCACAGCAAGACGTGTGTGAGCTCACAAATGAGACCAATCCAAGCTAGAGTGGCCATCGGTCACAGAGTGATCAAGGTGGTCCAGCAACACTGGGGCAAGCCCAGGTTCCAGTCGCCCAATCTGCTAACATTGGGCAGGGGAAGGACCCCTTTCTCTCCGGTTCACTCCATCACCCCCCACCCACTGGACATTTCCCTAGGGAGCCATGGACGCCCATCTTGATGCATGTGGAGGTGTCCTTTTTGTCGCCTCAGTCTGCGTCGGTGAGGCTGGGGTTCGGTGGCATGATTGTGGCTTCCAGAACCTCAAGCTGAGAGGCTCAGGAAGTCCTCCCGCCTCGGCCCATGAACAGGTGGGATTCCGGGGGGCCACCAAGCCTGACTCGATTTTGGGGACCTCTTACCAAAACTAGTTCTGGCCATGTTACCCAGCCTGGTTTCCAAACCCTGGGCTCAGGAAGCCACCCACCTCGGCTTCCCAGGTGTGATGGCCATGAGCCACTCTGCCCAGCCTCGACTCACACGTGCTGTTGGCAAGGGCAATAAAGACACACCACAGGACAGAGGTCATCACATCCTGTGTAGCTGGTACCATGAAGGCCACCATGCGTGACTCCAGTGTTTGCATTCCAGGGAGTGACGAGGTCTCGCTACTTGGCCCAGGCTGGTCTCACGCTCCTGAGCTCCAGTGGTCCCCTGCCTCAGCCTCCCAAAGCTACAGCCTGATTGTCTGCCAATCCACCATCTTTCGGGAACCCTAGACCCAAGGCTGAGGCATCCTTCCCCAAAGATTTCTGTCTATTTACGATGATCCCAACTTTGTACACAAATGGATGCTCTACTTTCTTCCCTTTTTTTGATTTGGAGTCTCATTCCATTTCCCAGCCTGGAGGGCTGTGGCTCACTCCTGGAACTACAGCCTCGGCCCGCAGAGCTCCAGCGAGCCTTTTTCCTTGGACTTCCAAGGAGCTGGAACAACAGGAGTGTGCCACCACACCGGGTCCATTTGGAATGGAGGGAAGAGATGAGTTCTCACTGAGTTGCCCAGGTGCATCTAGAACCTGCTGGCTCAGACTGACCTCTGGCTTTGGCCCCCAATTCACTAGGATGACAAGACTGAGGCCCCGAGCCTGGGCTCAATCCTTCATGTACATGAACCAGAGGGTCAGACATGGTCGCCCATGCCTGGATTCCCAGTGCTCTGGGAGGATGAGGCAGGAGGATGGCTAGAGGCAAAGGAGCTCAAGGCCAGCCTGGGTCATGCAGGGAGACATCATCTCCACACCCATCCAAACAGGTGGTATGGGGTTATGGTGCCCATCATCCTGACCACTCCGGAGGCTGACACGGGAGGATCACTGGAGTCCACAATTTCGAAGCTGGTGGAGAACAACGGTTGTTTCCCTGGGACATGGCCTTGGCCACAGAGCCAGGCCCAGTCTCCAAAAACATCAGAATCGTACACAGATTCTCAACTGCGCATGGTGTGCTCAAATGGGGATTGCCTTTAGAGTCAGAGAAAATGGGTCTGAGGGTGAAGAATTGTCCCTAGGTGAGGCATGTTTCCCAAGCATTCCTTTGTGGAAGGTTCTCATTACCAAGTTGAATGGCCAGCCTGCGTCTGTCACATTTCTCACCTCGGAGAGGACAACTTGCAGGATACTCATTAGGGAGTCAAGGGAAATTCCACACCAAAGTTGGGGCAGCCTTTGGGGGGTTTGGGGCTTGAAGGTGCCAAGTTTGGGGGACCCTCACATGTGGGCAGGTGGTGGGGAAGGACAGAGAGCAGAAGGATTGCAGGAAAATGGATTTCTTTATTTCTTTCCTTCTTTCTTTCTTCTTCCTACCTTCCTTCCTTTCTTCTTTCGTTCTTTGTTTCTTGCTTGTTTACTTTTCTTTCCTCACGAGGTTGTCCATGCTGCTCTCAAGCTGCCCAACTCGGGCCATATTCTTGGCCTGGGCCTCCTAAACTGCTGTGATCACAGACTTTCCATTTGATTGACATCCTGGTCTTCCCGCCTGGTCTTGAACTATGGACTGGAGGTGATCCTAACGATGAGGCCTGGGTTTTGCTTGGGGTTCAGGTGGGGCTTGCTATGCTGTCCAGCCTGGTCTCGAGCTCCTGGGCTCCAATCATTTGCCTATCTCGGCCTCCCTGAGTGTCAAGGAAACAGGCGTGAGTCTCCTGGCCATCTCTGCCCCCAAAAAGGTTTGAGAGTCATGACCTCACTTTCCCCAAGTCAGACCCAGGAATGGGTGAGCAGGTCCACCCTGGGAACAAGGAGGGCACACGTTTGGGCATCCCGGCTAAGACACACTCTTGAAACAGGCTCTCCTTCACTGCAGGCTCAGTGCGTGACTCCAGCTGGCCACTCTGGAGTCTGAGGTTGTCTGAAGGGAGTGAACCTAGGGTTGGGACACTGAGAGGGGTGTGAAGGTCAGGTATGGGGCCTCACGCCTGTCACCCGATGCTTTGAGATGCAGAGGCCAGAGGATGGCCTTAACCCATGTGATCGAGATCAGCCTGGGCACCTACTGAGACCTCGTCTGTACAAGAAATCAACAAAATGAGCCAAGTGTGGTCACACACACCTGTTCTTCAGGACACTGCCTGTTCTTCAGGCAGGAGGATATTGGGACACTGCCTGTTCTTCAGGCAGGAGGATATTGGGAGAGCCACTGGTGGAGGCCGAGGTGGCCAAGAGCAGGCCGTGCTCTCTGGACTGGGCAGCTGAGTGGGACTATGGCTCAGAATAATAATACCAACCACAGCTACCACAACCACAGGCTGAGCTTAGTGGCTCAGCCTGCCATACAGGCCCCTTGGAGTCCGAGGTAAGTGTATGGCCTAATACTGCAGGTTTGAGACCAGCCCAGGACACTGGGCAAGACCTTTTCTCTGGCATCAAAAATAAATCCAAAGATTAGCCTGGCGTGGTGGTACAGGCCTGTGGTTCCAGCCTCTTGGGGGGCCAAGGCTGGAGAATTCCAGAGCACAGCAGGTGGAGTCCGTGGTGGCTGTGAGCGTGCACCTGCACTCTGGCCTGGGTGACAGAGCAGGATTCCGATTCCAAATAGTAATAATCACCACCACTGCCACCACCACCACCCCTGTCAACAAGAGTGAGGTTTCACCCTCAGGGATGGTGAGGAAAAGGCACTTTATCTCCTGTCATTTGCAGGAGATTTCAAAGGTCACCACCGGGCTTGTCTGTCCTGTGCATTTTGCCATGCATCCCAGAAGGCCTGCCTCTAACTTTCACACTTGTGCCCCACAGCAAAGATGAATC
>NW_006964764.1:0-728 GCF_000164805.1 Carlito syrichta
TGGCTTCCAACCCAGAGCAGGCTACCAATTTGTCATCTTCCAAAGAGCCGGAGACTAAATCTGGAGAAGAACTCATGTGACATGATTTGGAGACAGTTCAATTGAGTGGATTAGGGTTGTGGGCTCAGGGCTATGGCTCCTTTCCCTTACTCCCATTTGGCTAGTTATCAGTAAGAGGAAGCATCCAGAACCCTCCAAATACAGGGCATTTGACAAAAGTGCACTTTTGTGGGCTGCACATTTCAGCACACCACACAATAGTGTTAAAATAAATTGTGTGCCAGAAAATGGCTGAACCATTTAAAATAGAAGATTCTTGGGACGGAGAGAATTTTATATTTTTTAATTGCTTTGTGTATAAGTATTCTACTCAAGAGACTGATGATCAAGATAGAAAGCAGCACAGAGCACAGAGAAGAGAGAAGCATACCCAAAGATCTGATTTGGCCCACAAGCCTCCCAAAGGGAAGGATGAAGTACAGTCTGGTATATTGATCAAGAAATCACAGCCACTGCAGCCTTGACCAGCTGGGCTCAGGTGATCCTTCTGCCTCAGCCTTCCAAGTAGCTGGAACCACAAGCATGTGATACCACACGTGGATAATTTTTTATCTTTTTATTGTAGGGGTCTCACCAAGTGGCCCAGGCTGTCTCAAACCTCTGGGCTCAGGCAATCCTCTTGTCTCCACTTCCCAAAGTGCTGGAGTTACAGGCATAAGCCACCATGC
>NW_006964765.1:0-7126 GCF_000164805.1 Carlito syrichta
AACTTCTTTCTGACATTATTTTATGATTGGTCTCTTGGTTACAGTGGAAATGGATATTAACAATTTTATGAAGAGTATACTGACTTTAAAATGTAATCATTTAGCTGGGCTCGGTGGCTCAGCCTGTAATCCCATGCCTTTGGGAGGCTGAGGTGAGTGGACTGCCTGAGCCTGCAGGTTTGAGACCTACCTGGGCAACTTGGTGAGACCTCATCTCTACAACAAATCAAAAATCAGCCGGGTGTGGTAGCGCACGCCTGTAGTTCCAGCTACTTGGCAGGTTGAGGTGGAAGGATCGCCGGAACCCAGCAAGTCGAGGCTGCAGTGGCCGGGAGCGGCCACTGCACTCCAGTCTGGGTGATAGAGTGAGACTCCAACTCAAAAAATAAAAAAATAATTAATAAATAAATAAATAAAAATAAAATGTAATCATTTGAATGCAATATTCTGTTAGTGAATAAGCTTAAAAGAAATGAATGTTCTCTTGAGAGCAATGTAACTCAAAGATATTTTCAGTGACTTTTATATACTAAAAATAACTTTCCTAATTGTATTTTTTTTAAGCAAGGTAAGTTTTCTTCATGGATTTATTCTAAACAATTAATGGAATGGAAAAAAACAATAGTCTTACAGGAAGCATATCAATTACTCTAAGAGAAAACTAATATAGTAGAAAATTTCCTGCATATATAATCAATAAAAGTAAAGAAATGCTCACATACTGTTACCATGTAAATCTGCATTAAAAAGTTATACTTAGAGAAATGGAGGACTGGAAAGCAAATATAAATTTCACTTGAAATATAAACATATTTTAAAGGCTTAACATGGCATTATAAAATAAATACAAACATTTATTTGCAGTGACACATTTAAAATTTCTGTTAATCTTGTTGCCAAAATATCACCATCTTGATATCAGCAAGTCTAAAGGACAAAAAGCACATGCTTATATATACAGCCCTTATACATAAAGTAAATACTTCCTTTGTCATATGGACCAAGGAATATAGTATGTTTACAGTCAGACTTTCTTACATTGAAAAAAAATGGGGTTTTGTTTGTGGCACATTACCCCACTATTCTTTGAACATGTGACAAATGGATAGAAGATATAGGTAGAATATACTTCACCAAGCCTCTACACGTTCTTCAGAAACGTATATGAAAACTGCTATAAACTGAATATAATATTCTGCAGAAGTAGGGCTAGCTCTGTAGTAGTTAAAATGAGATAAACCATAGGACTCACCCATGAAACTAAAGACTTCACCCTCTTTAGACCTGGGCAAGATGTTAATGAATAAGAGTGTATTCATGTATTCCTAACATAGGTAAAAGAACTGATTTGGGAGCTAGGTCACATGGATTGAAATACAGCTTTCCTTCTGACTAGCTGTGTGAACTTAGGGAATTTAGCAAAGATCACTGTGCCTCAGTTATCTTGTCTATAAAACAGGGACAGTAACTGTACCTCAAAGGGTTGTTGTGAGGAAGAAATGAGTCAATATTTATAAAGTTCTCAGAACAGTTTCTGACACACACTAAGTCCCATAAGTGATTAAATGTATGTTTACAGGATATCTCCTGTGGCTGGAGGATACAAGAAGCTGTGGCCCATGCAAGTGTCAGGGACTGTGGTGCTGGGGCTAAGGCTGGGGCTTGGACTGGGGCTGCAGTGGGCCGCCAGGGCAGTGTTCCTCAGCCTGTTGCCGCTCAGCCTATTGCTGTACCTGGTGTGCTGGCGGCGGCTGCAGTGGCCTCCTGGCCGTGGGGGCTAGCGTGGCCTGGTGGGGACTGAGTCGTGAGGCTGGAGGGTTTGCATGCCCTGTTCTCACTCACTCAGAATGCTTGACATCACAGAACACTGTTGGCCTTGCCTCTGGCCAAGTCGGCAGTTAAACGGAAACCTCCTAGAGCCACAGACTCGACTTGAAGGACCTGACTCTGCTGAGCTGCTCCTCATGGGTGGTTACCTGGGCAAGCTCGGGCCACCACAGCCTGCCCCTGCCCCGGAGGGCAAGGATCTGCAGGAGAGGCCTGGCCACCACCCACCAGCCTGCCTGGCCCCCAGTCTTCCTCAGACCAATCCTGTTTACCACGTTTACCCTCTCCCCACATCTCTTCTTCGATACCCTAGAAGGCCTTCCCACAAGGATAGTGGGCCTTTATCAAATCAAGTTCTGATAACACCTCGAAGAGGCTATCCAATCCACCAGGCCCGATATTCTGGAGTGGGGGCACTTCCCACAGTCTGCTGGAATGGTGATCACAAGAAGACTGTGCTGTCTCCTCAAAATATCAAGATGGTGTGTAGCCCAGCGACCATGAGGATTGCCCCTCCTGAGAGAAAAGTGGCTCATTCTGCAAGACCAGAGCAGATAATCAGCTCAACACTATCTTCACCACCAAGTAATGCCCCAGATCCATGTGCAAAGGAGACTATACCGAGTGCCCTCAAAGAGGAGAAGAAAAGAACACTGGAGAAAGAAGACCAAATATGTCCTGATGGACAGGAAAATAAAAGAAGGCACCATGACAGCAGTGGAAATGGCCATTCAGCATTTAAACCCCTCGTGGCCAATGGAGTCCCCACTTCTTTTGTGCCTAAGCCTGGGTCTCTGAAGAGAGGCCTCAGTTCCAGAGCTCAGATGACCACACAAACAAGAGATCCCACCCTCTACCTTGAGCTCCTTGACAAGCACATACACAGCTGGCACCCCTAGCTCCAGCTGCAATGCCATTACCAGTTCCTATAGCTCTACTAGAGGCATCTCCCAGTCACAGCTCTGGAAGAAAAGTGGCCATGGTTCGCCACCCTTCTCCAGTCCAACCACACCCAGCTCCCAGACACCAGAGAGCCCAGCAAAGAAAATTAAAGAAGAGCTATGTCATCATTCCGGCTCCTCAACTCCATTGGCAGCAGAAAAGGAGTCTCCGGGAGAAAGGGTTAAAGATACAGCCCCACAGAAGAAATGACACTCGGGGAATTGCTCATCTACACCTGGCAGCTCTGGGTTGCGTAAACGCAAAGTTCAGCTACTGCCAACCAGGCGAGGGGAACCACTGACCTTGCCTCCACATCCCCTGTTTGGCTATCCAATTACTGCTGAAGAATTTGACTTAGAAAAGAAAACTTCTTTACAATGGCTTGATAAGGTCTTAGAGAACAGGCCAGATGCTGCTTCAAACTCTGTCACTGAGACTCCACCCACCACTCAGTCTTCTTTAACCTTGACCTTGCCTGGCTTTGGAGCTACCACCCAGACCACCAGCAGTGGAAGCAGTAGCTCAGCATTTGGCAGCACCACTCCATCACCCTTCCTGCCTGGGGCATCAGCAACCCCAGCTGGCAGTGGGGTCTTAGGGATCAATATGGCTACCCCAGGCACCAGCTTCACCTCGGGAGCATTCAGTTTTGGAACAGGACAGAGTGCGACCACAGGTACCATCACCCCTTTGGGAGGAGGCTTTGGTCAGACACCCTGACACACCCAGCCAGAGCACACCCTTTGCCTTCAATGTGGCCAGCATGCCTGTCAACAATCCTTTTTTGGAGCACCTGTACTCCCAGCTTTGCTCAGAACACCCCTGCCCTTGTCCTCGGCACATTGGGCAACAGCCTCTCTCCTGGGGCATCCTCAATACCTGCCCAAGGCTTTGTTGGCATTGACCTTTCATATCCACAGCCCCTTCGTTATCCACTGGTGCACGATCCAAGACCCAAGGTGGTCGAAAGCAACTTCAGGCCCAAAGGCGGCTCAAATGCAAGAAATAGCCTTTGTTCCTTGCCCATTTCCCCCACCCCCTGCTCAAGTCTGGACGTTGGAACCTGGCTGCAAGGAAGAGCCTCTGACCCTTCAAATTACATAAAGTAAACCTCCACCAGATCTCTGGCCTCAGCCACCGGGAGGTAGTGGCAGCCCTGAGGCCCTTTCCCTTCTCAAGGAAGCACAAGTCTCAGGGAGTATGTGGCAGGGCAGAAGCCTGATACCTTTACCTGAACAGTTCCACTGGTGACGCTGGAGAGCTAAACTTCTGCACATATTGTTCACTTCCCTGACTCTTGCCTTAGTGTACAACCTTAGTCAGCCAGGCTCCCCTCCCTTTTCCCTGAGAGCCATCTTTGCTGGAGGGCATAAACTACAGCCCACTTGCATCTCTGGTATGTATCTGATGGGACTGGGGTAAATGAACTTTCCTTAAAGCTTTACCCTGCTTGGCTATAAGAAGTGGTGCTTCTACCTCTGATCCCTTTAGAGGGCTGTTTCCCATTTCTTGCTGCTTTGTCCCTCGCCATTTCCTTGCAGAATTTATTCCGTTTTAAATGCTCTTGAGTCCAGCTTTGACTTGGAGACCCCAGTGGATGCTGCTCCTGTTGTCTTCCTCCTGCTAAGTCTGAGTCAGTGTTTCACCTCCAATCCTGCCAATTTGTCCCCTAAAATCTTGGTGGCTCAAGGTGGTTAGCCTGGCAGAACCAGGGGTGAAATACCTCGCTCCAGGATGGAGAAGCTCTTAGAGCAGGCAGGATGCCTACCGCTGCTTCAACTGCTTCCTCACCCACCTACCCATTGACCTCACTGGGCCTTTGTCTGCCTCTCCGGATTTGTAGGTAACAAGCCTCGTCTCTGTGTTACTTTGATGCTCATATCTATTGCTCTTCGAATAATCAAGCTTCAAGGAAGAATTGGATTGTATGAGTGGCGGCATGTTGGTAGTGCCAGACCTACCTGTTTCAAGTTTTCTGGGGCCTAGATAATTGAATGCGGAAAGTACCACCACTTTGTGACTACAAGTGTTGGCTCCTGAATTTTCAAGCCGTGTTTTGACTTTAAGGACTGGCATCCCTGAAAGATGGGGCCTGGGGAAGCAAAGACCTTGTCCCTCTGCTATTTCTCTCCCACTCACCAGGTCTTCCTGGAGCTAAATTACCCCTCGTTTATGTTAGGAAACTAAACTAATGAACCACACTTTAAGTTTCCTGGGTATTTTTTAGGGCCCTTTTCACCCCATTCCCTTTTATCCCTTTGTTTCAAAACTGCACACCCCAGACCCAAGAGCCTTGCTGCCATGCCCTCCTCTTTGAGAAGTATGGATGCGTGTGTCTAAATTAATAGAAAAAAATGTAAACTTTTTTAACAAAATAAAAATTTATTTTTGTATTTGAGTTAAATTTCCTTTTAAATTCCTTCAAGTTTGCTTCATTGATGTGGTTAAGTAAGTATAAACGCTATTTACTAGGTATTAACTGTACAGTTCAGTTATGCCTGTGTGAAGAAGAGGCTCAAATGCTGTCCCAGGCAGCTTTCCTGAAGGACTAGAGCTCCTTCTGGATGTGTTAGATGAATGTAATTCTTACTTCATAAATAATGTGATGTAGTTGTAACTGGGTTCCCCTCCCCCCACCCCCACCCCCGTGACTGAGGTTGAATGTTTTGTGCTGGGAGACTGCTCCTCCCCACCCCCAAGATAGCTCTGAAGTCTGAAATTTTAATAGTTATCTGTGTGAAGCTGAGGAAGGAGCCTGAATATCAAGTCGCAAATACCTGTTAGGATTAGAGGGATGGGGGTGGGGCACGGGTCTAAAAATCGATATTCTATCTATGCCTTCTATAGGGTAGACCCTCTTAGTTTTAGTATTCTGGGCTAGCTTACAGGGAGGACAGTCGGCCCAGGAACCCCTGAAGGAGGGTGTCCTGATATGGCGTGAGTGTGGATGTGTGTGTCCAGTTATGCACACTGGACAAGAGCGGGAAAATCTGGGGACTTCTCATTACAAATAAAGGCTTGACCCGCAGGTTCGAGACCCACCTGGGCAGCGAGACCTCATCTCTAAAATAAATCAAAAAGCAGCCGGGTGTGGTAGTGCACACCTGTAGTTCCAGCTACTTGGAAGGCTGAGGCAGAAGGATCGCTGGAGCCCAGCAGGTCGAGGCTGTGGTGGCCTGGGAGCGGCCACTGCACTCCAGTCTGGGCAACAGAGTGAGACTCCAACTCAAAAAATAAAGACTTGATTCTTCTTGAAAATAAATAAATGATATATATTTATATATACTTACTCTATATGTATATACTTGTTTCCATTGATTAGCATATTATTAATAATATGTTGTTATATATTGATAATGATACAGTATATAAGTATATATAAGTATACTCATATACAATTTTAAAATTTCATACTCATATACAATTTTTTACTCATATAAAATTGTAAATGCAGGTTGGCTGGGGATAATCCTAGCTAATATTTATTGGACACCTCCATATACTAAGCACTATACTAAGAAATTTGCAGGTATTATTGAATTTTCAAAACACTGTTTCTGATATACATATAATAAAGAAATGGAGTTATGGGAAGGATAAGTAGTGGATTTTCAGTCAAAATAGTGGATTCAGTAAGTAGTGGAGAGTCTATTCCACACTCCTACACCACTTTCATCCTTCCAGCTGACTCCACCAAAGAAATGGAAATTAGCCGAAGAATATAACCTTACTCTCTTAACGGCCCATTCAAAACTTCAACTTGTAGAAATTCACATATCTAAGTATTTGTATTTAATTTATTTTTCTAGGTAGGTCAGATCACAATTTGGACAAAGATCTCAGAGGACCAGATGCTAGGAACCAGGTGTCTCTTATACGATAATTTTTACAAAAATGAACTTTGGAATTTCTCCATTAATTTTATATTGAGGGATATGAGGAAATAATCTTACAAAATACATTTCTACATTTAGTTTAGAGTGCAGTTTATAGCTTGCCTACTAGGTTACATTGTGTGTGTGTGAGTGTGAGAGAGAGAGAGAGAGAGAGAGAGAGAGAGAGAGAGAGAGAGAGAGAAAGGAAGATTAAGATTTACTTGATGGTGTGGTTTAATACTAACCACATTTAGTTTGAATTTATTCCAGCTTTAAATATTCGGCTTTCTCCAAAGGAAATTGTCTTGTTTGTTTTTCTCTTTTTTGCTTGTAACTGATTTCTTTCTTTTTGAGTTAGTTATCTTGAAAGCTCATGGGCAAAAGTTATGTTAGTAATACAATAGGCTTTATGGCATGGCTTCCATAAACCACCAGATCTGTTGTTTTTTTCTCATTCTTATTTTTCTTTAACTTCCATTATC
>NW_006964765.1:8011-12376 GCF_000164805.1 Carlito syrichta
ATCATCTGAAGCATCCCTTTATCTCTAGAGTTTTACTCCCAAATTGTTACAGATCAACAACCATGTGTTTTGCAGACATTTATGCTTTGATAGACAGAGGATGCTGCATTTGGCCTTACATAAGGACACTCACCTTATGGGTTAATAAGATCAAAGAAAAATTATACCTCATGGAGTTAAACAGGCAAGAAAGATTGTATTCAAGTTTACTGCAATAGGGGTCAAGATTAGATTAACTGGAGAGGGAAACTGAACACAACTCTGCTGGATCAAAAGGCAGGAGGGTTTTTAAGCTCTGGGGTGATGTAGGGGGAAGGTACTCGAGGGCTTTGGGGATAGGTTCATCAATGGGATCTCCAAATGCTAGTTGGTAATTTTTGAAGTTAGGTCCCTACTCTCCCACAGAGACTGGGTGATAGGGACACTATCTTTTTTGATGACCACACTTCAAAGGGTAGCTACCAGGTCCTTGAAAAAGATATTTCTGGGTTGGAAAACTCACAAGGGGCTGGGAGGTGATCTAGATCTCAAAGGAACAGGACAGAGGAAGACTTTGCAATTACAAGCTTTCTAAAGTAAACGTTCTAAGGAAAGGAAGGTCAGGCGTCTAAAGTCAGGAAGAAACCTGTCTAAAGTTTAGTCAAGCAGGGGGGAAACAGGCCATCTCGATGAGTAGGCCATCTCGATGAGTAGCTAATCTATCAGTAGACAACACTACATTAGTTCTGCCATATATTTGGACCCATAGAAGGAGGTAGCTTAGTCTTTTCAAAGACATGTGTTAATATTTAGAACATACATGATTTACATGTGGCATTATCCCATCCTGCTCTATAGTTGTCCTGTCTTCTTTCCTAGTGGTCCTCTCCTACTCTAATCTCTCTGAGATTTCCTGGGTCTATCCTTGGTCCCCACTGCTCACATTTAGTCTCAGGTAGTCACTGCATCTTGAAGCTTCAGTAGCTAAATTTACCTAAATTGACAATTTTATATCCGAGACACGCAAGCAGCCATTTCAAGGTTGTTCTGAGAAATGAATGAGAAGATTTATGTGAAAGCACATTGCATGGTCCCTGGAAAATAATAATAAAGAGGTGTATTTTTCATTGGTTTAATATTTTATACAATTTTTTTCAAGAATTCTTACTATCCCTGCGACCCTTCTTTTTCTTCCTTGTTCCAGGCTTCCATCTTGTTTCCTTGTCTCCTACCTACCACCTCTGCTAACAGCAGCATGCCCATCTCTGTGCCCATGAGCCCAGTCATATCAATGCCTTTGCTCTCCTAATCTACCCTGGCCCTGCCCATTTGTTCACACACACATCCCAGTTCTGATTCCCTCCTACAACTCTACACTCCTTAACATTGAGGAAGACAAGACAGACCAGCGCCATCAGTTACAATAGCAGAAACATTCCTGGCATTTGTAGATTGACAGAGGTACTGTCAGGTCCTTAGTGCGTCCTGCACTTGAATGAACACTCACAGAGTCCTGAATGTTATGATTCTGACAGTAAAAAGAAGACAAAGGAAGGCAGACACAAGATAGAAAAAACTACAGAATCAACAATGGTACCAAGGAGACAAGTGGGAAATAGAATGAGAACTAACTTAAAAACTAAAAGTAGGAGAGAGGTTTTGTTTGTGTTTTGTTCTGTTTAGTCTTGCTTTCAAGAACTCAAGGTTTGGAGAATTACAGCATGAAAGAAGAGTGGAGGGACAGTACTTGGTGACAGTTGCCTTGGGGAAGCATAGGAGAATGGACATTCCAGTAGGAAGAGACTATAAAGCTCCCAACAATATAACACCTAAATAGTTTTCCCCCTTTTTCCCCATTTCTTCAGGTCTCCACTTCTATACATTGTCTATTGGCAAAATTACTCAATCCTTGGCTTACTGAACAAAGTGAGGCTCTTGAGGACACTTCTCTCTTGTCTAAATCCCATCTACTGTCTCCAATCTGTTCTTGTACCTATTCTCTTTAACATGCTTACATTTCAAAGGAATATCTTACCCAGTTCTTTGAGGGGTATTCCTTCAAATCTCTTTCATCCTTTATTCCTTTTCTTTTTCTTCAACTTTCTGTTCCTATAATTAGCATCCTTTCTCATTAGAAGCAATATCCACTATGTGCTCAGCAGAGTAAAAAAACGTTTGTCAACCAAATACATACAGCAACTCTGTTCTAAATATTTGAGAAACTATTACTATCATCTTGCATAATGTGCACTAAGAATTTAATACATGTAAAATAAAAATGGTAGAATAAGGGGAGTAAATATTAAGTACATGGGAACAATTTCACATTTCTTGTGCCCAATCTGCTATGACAATAACTTTACGAACATTTTATAATAAAGGATAGACTGAATAATGACCCAAATAAAATTTTAATTTTCTTTCATTTGAAGTCTATTGAGTGTTTTTTATGCCTAGCCTTTTAAAAGGATAAAATAGTGCTTTCCATTATTCACAAAACAATTACATTATTGTGAATACTATTGTGCAATTATTTCATAGGTCTCTTCTGTGACACTCAAGGAGTTCCAAATAGTCAATATAAAAAGGGATTTTGAATGCTGAGGAAGTCACATAACAATAAGTAGGGATGGTTCAGAGAGAACATTGATTAGGAGGAGACACTGAAAGTTTGTTTATGGAAGAATCGATCACAGAGTCAAAGACGGCATTTTTCAGTGAAATCGGTGCATTTCTCCCACTAAACTTGTAATGACTTGGATCTGATGCATATTTAATTCATGGATCACTGCTGCAATATTGTGTCAGTATGTTCTTAGGGAGTCTTCAATGTATGGATCGCTGCAGTGACATCCTGTAATGGCCTTTCATCTATCAAATTAATGCATATTATCATAAAACACTAATACAAGGGTTATTGATAAGATACTTCACAACCTATACTTTAAAAGGAATTGCTGGCAAGCCCTTACAATTATCAGTAAAAAAATTAACAAAAAACAGAATTAGTTGCTAAGACGTTTTAGAAAAAATATTCATAAAACATGAGCTTTCTCTAATTTCACTCTATGCTTACTTAGGTGACCCTTTTGCCTTAACATTGATTGTACCCTAAATTCTATTTTATTGTAATGTATATTTAACTCTGGTGCTTTTGTCAATTAACGTGTATAATTTTCTTAGGCTGTTTTATAGAAATAAACTGATATGAGGCTGAGTAACTAGGAAGTGTAAGGTCTGGTGAATTAAATATACTCCAAGGTGACTAAAGGTGGTAAACTAAAGTTTAATACCCATCTCCTCTCCTCCAGGCAATGGCAAGATATTCTACTCTATATTTAGTTGAGAATTTCTACTGGCACATCATTATTATTAAATATTCCCGAGCCTCCTTTTTATATGGAAAGTACAGCAAAGACTCTATTTGATAATGCATGTGGTGTATTTTAAATTTCTCATAAAGTAAAATTCAGCCTATTCTCAATTGATAGTTATTCCAAGAAAAAAAATTTACATTATTAAAAATGACAATCAATATGTCATAAAGATATGTACAAGACAACGTATAACACTCTTCCCACTTTTCACTCACTTATATCTGAATCTTATTTCATGTTTATAAGACAAAAATCTATTTTTATTATTCTTATTAATAAAAACAGAATGATAAAAACAGAGCAAACAACTGATTCATATAGTAACATAGATCTAAAATGAATTTTTAAGTAAAAGAAGAAATAAGTCAAAAACAAAAGTCTACATATTTGTGATTCTCTGTATATAATATTCTGGGAAAGGTAAGACTAAAAGGATGAAAAACAGATTGGTGGTTGTTAGAGGCTAGGTGTGAGAAAGGAGTAGAAAAAAGAAGCAGGATAAGGAAAAAATGAGATAATCAAATACTTTTTCTTTTTTTTGAGTCAGGGTCTCACTCAGTTGGACAGGTTGAAGTGCAGTGGCATGATCATAGCTTACCACAGCCTCTACCTGCTGGGCTCAGGCAACCTTTTTGACTCAGCCTTCCAAGTTGCTGGGACTACATGTGTGCACCACCCATGTACACATTTTTGTTTCTGCTGTGTTTTTACAGACAAAGTCTTGCTATGCTGCCCAGACTGTCTTGAACACTTGGGCTCAAGTCATCCTCCCACCTTGGCCTTCAAAAGTGCTGGCATCATAGGCATAAGCCACAAAACCCTGCCTAATTTTGCATAATGATGGTGGTGGAAACATTGTGCATTTTCCAAAAAACATAGAACTTCCATCTCCTCTGTAAAGGGAGGTAGGGTGACATATCAAGAACCATCTGTGTGAGAAAGTTGAAGCATATAAAGCTTAAATAATATGGTCCTGTAAACACAGGTAGTAAGTGCAAGAAATTGGTTT
>NW_006964767.1:0-683 GCF_000164805.1 Carlito syrichta
CAAATTGATAGGAAAAATCAGGGCATTTTATTGAGAATAAAAGGGAAATCGGGTTCTAGGATTTCTCATTTTCCGGAATCTACAGGGCTCTTGATAAGGTTTAATCGGCAATCTGGGCTTCTGGGTCCCTACATTTTCAGAGCTACTTGCTCCGTGGATACGCTAAATCTGTCATTACAGATCCTCAGGATATTTCTGGTCCTCTTGTTAGTTCTAATCAAGGATTTGTCCCTAGAAATCCTTTTGTTTCCTGGGACCATCTATGACCATAACCATATTCCCCAGAATCAAAAGGTATATTGGTACAAAATTCCTTGATTCATGTGACCTGTAAGTACAGAAAATTCTTCTGGGTGGGCAGGTAGAAATTGGGGTTTTGGGTTTGCAGTATTCCACATGTTGGGGAGGTCATGTATAGGAAACCAGGAATCTTGGATTCCAGTTCCCAAAGAATATTATAGATGTCTTTCTCTTGATATCCAAAAAAGCTGGAATTCTCGGTCTCCAGAAACTGTCTTGGCATTCTGCAGTGTGAAGCAGGAAGCTAGGTAATGGTAGTCGTCATATACAGGAAAACTACACGTCATATTGCTAAAGAAGTATGTGGAATCTTCCTTATATGAGAACTCAATCACAAACTACAGGCCCGACCTCCTTAAGAGGTAACCACGAATCTGGTTTTA
>NW_006964768.1:0-788 GCF_000164805.1 Carlito syrichta
TCCAGCTACTCAGAAGGCTGAGGCGGAAGTATTGCCAGAGCACAGCAGTTTGAGGCTGCGGTGGCCGGAAGTGGCCACTGCACTCCAGTCTGGGTGACAGAGTGAGACTCCAACTCAAAAAAAAAAGAAATGTGAGAGTTTAGTCATCAAGACTCAACAACCTTGTCCATGATGTAGGAGAAAGGTTCTACTGGGTGATACTCCCAGCCCCAGGCTCAATACCAGACCAGCTGCAGAATCACTCAGCAGGGCCAAGTCTCTGCTCTGAATGGCTGACCACAGAGCTACCCGCTGAAGGCATCCCCGACTCGGACAGCTGCCATTCATGGGGGACTTAGGAAGGCTGATGCACATTCTCAGTGATGGGTCAGCAAAAATCCAGTTAAACTATTTTGTATGGAGACCAGGCACATTACACTGAAGACTATACCTGAGCTTTGTTCCTCTTTATCCAAATTCCTCTAACTAAGCCAGAAAAAGACTTACTCAAGAAGCATCAGTTGTGCACACATGACACGGTTTATCACCCTAAGGCCTGTATCCTAAAGTGTACTTTCGAACCTGAATCTGGCATCACAGAACAAAGAAGATTTAGGGTCCTAAAAAGCCATCTTTTGTGGATTCTCAGACTCCAGGGACCTTGCAAGCCACCTGTCTTTCCTCCCTGATGTCTGCCATATATAGAACTTCATCTGTGTGTCAACAAAGCCTAGAGTGTCCCCGCCCTCTGTCTCAGCAAAGCATCTCAATCTCACCTCCTGAAAAGAACTGCATATGACCAGTCAAGA
>NW_006964769.1:0-1058 GCF_000164805.1 Carlito syrichta
CAACAAACTACAACGAAGAAAATAGCAGAAATTAAATAATAAATGAAATAGTAAAACATAGCCAGAGAGCTTTGACAAAACCAAAACCAGTCCATAGAAAAAAGTGAATAAAATTGGAAAATTGTTGAAACTATTGATCAAGAATAAAAGAAGACTTGCAACAAATTTAAAACATTAGCAGTGAGGCTGGATGTGTTGGCTCACATCTATAATCCCAGCACTTTGGGAGGCCAAGGCAGGAGGGTCACTTGAACCCAGGACCTCAAGACCAGCCTGGGGGACATAACAAGACCTCAACTCAGTCAGGCTTGGTGGCTCAGCCTGTAATCCTGTGCTTTGGGAGGCTAAAGTGAGTGGATTGCCCGAGCCCACAGGTTTGAGACCCGCCTGGGCAACTTGGCGAGACCTCATCTCTACAATAAATCAAAAAATTAGCCAGGCGTGGTAGCGCACGCCTGTAGTCCCAGCTACTTGGAAGCCTGAGGCAGAAGGATTGCCAGAGCCCAGCAGGTCGAGGCTGCGGTGGCTAGGAGTGTGCCACCAAACTCCAGTCTGGGCGACAGAGTGAGACTCCAGCTCAAAAACAAAAACAAAAACAAAAAACAAGACCTCAACTCTATCAAAAAAAAAAAAAACAAACAAACAAAAAAATTAGCCAGACATGGTGGAGTGTGCCTGTAGTCCCAGATATTCAAGAGGCTGGGGCAGGAGGATCGCCTGAGTCCAGGAAGTCGAGGTTGTAGTGAGCTGTGATCGTGCCACTGCACTCCAGCCTGGGAAACAGAACAAGACTCTGACTCAAAAATAAAATAAGATAATGCAAAACAAACTGAAAGAAAAAAGATGTTGACATTGATCATTAGGGGTAGCTTGCAAGCATTTTGACTTAAAATAGATGGCGTTCAAGTACTGCTGATGCTGATGCTTGTGTTTGTTGACGCCTCCCTCAATTTTGCCCCAGGGGTGCCTCACCTGCCCCACCCCAGTTCATCCTGCACATCCAGGGCCTGTATGTGGGCCTCTCGTGTGGAGGACAAGGCTGAGCTGGGGTCTCACTG
>NW_006964770.1:0-3800 GCF_000164805.1 Carlito syrichta
CAAGACAAAAAATATTAGCTACTTTAATTTTAGGAAATACAGCATTAATAGGCTATTGCTACTTCAGTAACAGTTTCAGCTGTAGCTCTACCTAACGAAGTTCATGCAGCTACTTTTGCTGATCTGTTATCTTAGAATGTTTCTATTGCATTAGCTACTCAGTAGAGTATAGATCGAAAGTTAGAGAGTAAAGTTAATGCTTTAGAGGAGACAGTTTTAGCAGTAGGACAAGAGCTTGTAACTTTAAAGACAAAATTGGCTCTCTGATGTCACTCTGAGTTTAAGTGGATTTGTCTCACTCCTTTGTAGGGGAATAAGTCTGTCCATAATTGGGACAAGATGAAGAATCATATCCTTGGAATTTGGAATCATTCGGACTTGAGTATAGACCTTACTAAATTGCATCAAGACATGCAGGACATGACTGTTCCTGAAAAGCAGTTCCGGTTCTATGAATTGGCTAGCTCCATATTTAATAACTTCTCATTGTTTGTTAATCAAAAGTCATTGATGTCTATACTCATAAATGTGGGAATTTGTGGGACAGTGATTCTTGTGTTGCTATGCCTACTTCCAGTTATTTTCAGAGTACTGAAGAAGATATTTTTCAGCTCAACACCGAGTTTCATGGTTTTGTGCTAAAAAACTAAAAAGGGGAGAAGTTGGGAGCTGGCCACGGAGGCCCACTGAGTGTTAGGGATCAGGAAAGACCGTGGACTTCGAGATTTCTAGGATGTGTTCAGTAGCCATTGACCCCATTTGCCTCCTCCTTTTACCATGCAGCACAAGCAACCTAAAGGAACTCTGCTGACCAAAACTGAAGGCTCTGTGACTGTGACAGGCATGTCTCACTCTAGAAACCCATTGTTCCTGTTTCCCATAAACTGTGGTTTTGGCTTAGGTATTAGATATAATTCTAATTCAGGACCCATTTGGGAGCCTTTTCTATGGTACAAGCCTCTTTTTAAGATTTAAAAGTATAGTTGTAGAATTAGTATATACTTACGGAGAGCTGTTTTCAGCTTTTCAATGGTATAGATGACTAGAATTATCATAAATGGGCCAGCTCAACGTTTGGGCTGTGCCACATTCCTGAGGGCCCAGTGCATACTTTGGACTGGGCTGCATTCTTTTAGGCCGGATTTATCTACAGTTAGTGTAGGGTTTTTCTCCCTATTATAGAAATTGAATTTATTTTATTCATAGAAAGTATTGTAGAATAGGTCATGCTAAAGTCAGGGAATCATGTTAGTTCAGGCATGATCAATCATATTTTTAGGTTTAATAAGAATACAGTTAACTTTAGAAATTTCATTTTCTACTATTGTGGTTTTGGCCTTAGTACATTTACAGTTTCTATTTGGGTTTTATTTTTAGAAGCTTTGTTGCTGATTATCAACTTTATATATTGGGATCAGGAATTAGAAACTTTCATAGAAATTAGGATAGATATATAGGACTTTAGAATAGCCTTTTGTTAAGACATTGTAGTCTATTATTCCAAAAACTGACCCACCGTGAACCTTGAACTTGGCCACATCCTATAGAGCCCAGTGTGATCTTTGGAGCAGGCCTCATTCTTTAGGAATTGGTTTAAGCTATAATTAACAGCTTCCGTAGCATTGTGTAAGTAGTATTAGCATAGAATAGAAAGGTAATAAAGTTTAAGTTACTCATCATGGGTATTGAGTGAGCTTCAGAAGTTATTGATTATCAGAACATCTTTATGCTAATAGGAATTGTTGCACTGCTTTTGAAGAACATTAACTAGCAAAGGGAAGAATAAGACAATCTCAGGGTGTGTCCTTCCTCATACCTGAAAAGACATCTGGTGGGTGAGGGATGCCCCTATGCACCTGACTTCATGTTCACGTGAAAGACTTGTGGTACTGTGTGTCTGAAATTTGGGGATAAACACCTGCTGTAACTTTCAATAAATGGCTTCTGCTCATTTCACTGAACAGTTATCCACTTTCTTTCTTTCTCTCTCTTTATATCTATCCTTCCATCTTTCTTTCTTTTAATATCTCTCCCTACAAATTCGTCGATGCCACCATATCTTCCAAGGGACTCACCAAAACTTGCAGGGCCTTGCCCCCCACAATAAACGAGTTAACTAGGTGTCTTAACTTGTTGGTTAACGAGTTAGCTTGATGACTTAAAGTGAACGAGCCCACTAGTTAGCTGACTAGATAGTTGAGTTGCTAGTCAACTAGTTAGCTAAGTAACTAGCTGATTTGCTAGCTGACTTGAGTAGCTAGCTGACAAGATAGCTGGCTATCTACCTGACATAACTAGCTAGAAAACAAGCTAACTAACTCTCTAGGTTGTAACCTAACTTGACATCTATCTGGCTGCTGGCTAACCGACTTAACTATCTAGCTGACTATCTAGCTGTCTAGCTAGCTGACTTAACTAGCTACTTGACTAGCAACCTGACAAGCTAGTGACTTAACTGGTTAGCTGGATAGTTAGCTGACTTAATAGCGGACTTAACTAGCTAGCTGGCTAGCTAGCTGATGTATCTAACTGACTAGCGTGGTGGCTGTCTAGCTGGCTAGCCAGCTGACTTAACGTGCCAGCTACCTGGTTGGATATATGGCTAGCAAGCTAACTTAACTAGCTACTTACTGGCTGGCTAACTAGCTAGGCTGCCGGCTAGCCAACTAGAGGGCTTGCCACCTGGCTAATAAGCTGGGATAAAATGCCACCTGCCTTTATGGAGAGTGGGACAGCCAGTCAGCTTAACTAGCCAGCCACCCTGCTATTCAGCCGGCAAGCTAACAGGATTAAATAGCTGGCCACCTAACTGACCAGTCTACTAAGAATCCGGATTAACTTGCTAGCCACCTATCTAGGCAGCTGGCTAACCAGCTGACTTAACTAGCTGACTGAACTAGATAGCCATTCTTCTAGCCAGCTGTCTTAAATAGCTAGCCACATAGCTAGCCAGCTGGCTAGCCAGCTCACTCAACTGCCTGACTTACTAGCTAGTCATACAGCTAACCAGCTGACTTAATTAGCTAGCTACCTACCCAGCCAAGTGGCTAGCCAGCTGACATAAATAGAAGACTAAACCAGCTAGCCAGCTGGCTAGCCAGCTGACTTAATTAGCTTGCTACCTGGTTGGCTAGATGGCTAGCCAGCTCACTTAACTAGCTAGCTACACAACTGGATAGCTGGCTAGGCAGTCATCTAGCTGGCTAGCAAGATGACTAGCTGGCTAACCAACTCGCTTAAATAGTCAAGCATCTGACTGGACAGTGGGATAGAAAGCCAGCTTAACCAGCCAGCCACCCTGCTGGTCAGCTGGCTAGCCAGCCAGCTTCATTATCTGGCCACCTACCTGACCAACCAGCTGACCAGCCATCTTAACTTGCCAGACTCCAGGTGACTTAACTAGCTGACATAATTAGATAACCATTTGGATAGCCAGCTAGATTAACTAGCTAGCCACATAGCTAGCAAGTTGGCTCAGTAGCTCACTTAACTTGCTGACTTTACTAGCTAGCCAGCCAGCTAGCCAGCTGACTTAATTACCTAGCTACCTACCTAGCCAGGTTGCTAGACAGCTGACTTAACTAGCTGACTTAACCAGCCATCCAGCTGGCTAGCTAACAGACTTAACTAGCGAGATAACTCACTAGCCAGTTGGATTGCCACTTGAATTAACTAGCTGACTTATCCAGCTAGTCAGCTGACTGGCCAGCTGACTCAAATATCTGACATAACTAGTTAGACAACTGGCAAGCCCGCTGATTTACTTGCTGACATCTCCAGCTAGCTAGGTGGCTAGCAAG
>NW_006964770.1:4815-6105 GCF_000164805.1 Carlito syrichta
CAGTTGGATAGCCAACTGACTTAATGAGCTGACTTAACTAGCTAGCCAGCTGGTTTCCAGCTGACTTAACTAGCTGACTTAACCAGCCAGTCAGCTGGCTAGCCAGCTGACTTTACTAGTTGGCTACCTATCTAGCAAGCTGGCTAGACGACTGACTCACCTAGCTGACTTAAGCTATCAAACTGGCTTGGCAGCTCACTTAACTAGCTAGCTGCCTACCTTGTCAGCAAGCTAGTCAACTGACTTAACTAGCTGATTTGAACAGGTAGCCTGCTGTCTTGCAAGCGCACTTATCTAGCTAGCTACCTACCTAAACAGCTGGCTAGTCAGCTCACTAAGCTAGCTGACTTAACCAGCTAGCCAATTGGCTAGCCTGCTGACTTAACTCAAAGACATCACTAGCTAGCCAGGTAGCTCTCTAACTGACTTAACTAGCTAGCTACCTACCTTGCCAGTTGGCTAGTCAGCTCTCTTAACTAGCTGAATAAACCAGCTAGCTAGATGACTAGCCAAATGACTTATCTACCCCGCTGCCTAACTAGCCAGCTGGCTAGACAGCTGACCTAATTAGCTTAATTAACTAGCTAGCTATTAGCTTGACAGCTGACTCAAATAGTTAGCTAATTAGCTCGCTACCTCACTAGCCAGCTGACTTAAACATTTAGCTAACAAGCTAGCTACCTAGCTAACAAGATCACTAAAATAGTTAGCGGCCTAGCTAGGTAGCTGACAAAATGATAGCTAAATTTTTAGCTTACTCATTATCTAACGTGCTAGCTAGCTGACTTAGTCAGCTGACAAGTTAGCCGACTAGTCGGCCATTTGTTTAACTGACTTTACTAGTTGGCCTGCTAATCCACTGACCACTTAGCTGACTTATCTATTCGGCCGGCGAGTGAACCGAGAGGTGAGCTGACTTCACTAATTGTCCAGAAAGTGACTCGACAGGTCAGCTGTCTTAACTAGTCGGCCGGCAAGTGAGCTGACAGGTCAACTGACTTTAGTCGGCTGGCAAGTGAGCCAAATCGTCAGAGGACTTAACTAGTAGGCCAGTTAGTGAGCCGACCTGTGAGCCAACTTAACTAGTGGGCTGGCAAGTGATGGGACATGCGAGCTGCCTTAACTAGTCAGGTGGCAAATGAGCCGAAAGGTGATCTGACTTAACAAGTAAGCTGGCAAGCAAGCTGACTAGCTGGCTAAACTGTTGGCCTGTGAGTGAGCTGACAATTTAGTTGACCTATTGACTGGTGAGTGAGCCGACTAGTTTGCTGACCGGTTGGCATGTGAGGG
>NW_006964771.1:0-754 GCF_000164805.1 Carlito syrichta
AAAATACCCAGCCAGACAGATGGCTAGCCATCTGGCTTAACTAGCTTTTTAACTAGCTAATCAGGTCTATAGCCATCAGACTTAACGAACTAACTTAACTAACTAGGCAGCAGGTTGCCAGCTGACTTAACTAGCTGACTTAAACAACTAGTGAGCTGGCTAGCCAGATGATTTAACTAGCTGGCTACTGATCTAGCCAGCTGACTAGCCACCTGACTTACGTAGCTGACTTAAGGTAGCAAGCTGGCAAGCCAGCTCAATTAACTTGCTAGATACCTACATAGCCTGCAGGGTAGCCAGCTGATTTTACTATCTGACTTGAACAGCTAGCCTGCTGGCTAGCAAACTGACATGTCAAACTAGCTACCTGCCTAGCCAACTGGCTAGACAGTTGACTAAATTAGCTGACTTAACAAGCTAGTCAGTTTGATAGCCAGCTGACTTCACACGCTGACATCCCTAGCTAGCCAGGTAGCTATCTAGATGACTTAATTAGCTAGCTACATACATTGCCAGTTGGCTAGCCAGCTCTCTTATCTAGCTGAATTAACCAGGTAGACAGCTGTCTAGCCAGCTGACCAAAATAGCTTGCTACCTATCTGGTCTTCTAGCTTGCCAGCTGACTTAAATAGCTGAGTTAATTAGTTAGCTACCTAGCTGACCAGCTGTATTATATAGTTAGCTAACTAGCTAGCTATCTAGCTAGCCCTCTGATTTAAATAGTTAGTTGCCTAGCTAGCTAGCTGACAAACAG
>NW_006964771.1:1639-2386 GCF_000164805.1 Carlito syrichta
AGTTAACTGACCTAAATTGTCAACTGACAAGTTGGCCCACTTGTCCACTGAAGGTTAACTAACTTAACTAGTTGGACTGCTAGTGGGCCGACCATTTAGCTGACTTAACTAGACAGCTGGTGAGTGAGCCGACAGGTTAGCTGATTTAACTAGTTGACCCACGAGTGAGTAGACTGGTCAACTGAATTAACTAGTTCACCGGTGAGACAGCCGATTGATCACCTGACTTAACAAGTTGGTTAATGAGTTAGCTGGGTGACTTAACTTGTTTTCTGATGAGTCGGCCGACTGGTTAGGTGGTTTAGTACATTCACTGACTACTAAGCCAACATGTTTGCTGGCATAAAAAGTTGACCGAATAGTCGGCCGACTATTTAGGAGGGTTAACTAGTTGACTAAAGAATTCGCTCAGTAGTTAGCTGGGTTAACTAGTTGGCTTGCTAATTTGCTGACCTAGCTAGTCGTCCGATTAGTTGGCCAACTAGTTAGCTGACCTAGCTAGATGACTTAACTAGCTAGCTGAATAGTTAGCTGAATTTCTAGCTGACTTAACTAGCTAGCTGGCTAGCTAGCTGACTTAACTAGCTAATTAGTTAGTTGGCTGTCTACCTGGCTAGCCAGTTGACTTAACTAGCTATCTACCTGGGTTGCTAGATGGCTAGTCAGGTGGTTTCACTAGTTAGCTACCTGGATGGCTAGCTTCCTAGGCAGCCAGCTAGCTAGATAGCAGACTGGCCACCTGGCTAT
>NW_006964772.1:0-5291 GCF_000164805.1 Carlito syrichta
ATGTTGGAGGACAGTTGCATTCCTATACACCAACCATAAGCAGTCAGAAACCAAAAAAAAAAAAAAAAAATCATAATCCCATTCACAATAGCCACCAAAAAAAATTAAACACCTCGCCAGCTTCCTAACTAGAGAAATGAAAGACCTTTAGAATGAGAATTGCAAAGCTCTGCTCAGGGGAATCCAAGAAGAAAAAAATAAATGGAAAAATTTTCCATTCTCATGTATAGGAAGAATCAACATTGCTACGGTGTCCATCCTACCAAAGGCAATCTACAGATTCAACACAATATCCATTTAGTTACCAATATAATTCTTTTCAGACCTGAAAATGACAATACAGAAATTCATATGGAATCATAAAAGACCACAAATACAGAAAACAATCCTTAACAAAAGAAACAAAACAGGAAGTATCACATTTCCAGACTTCAAACTTTCTTATAAGGCTACAGTAGACAAAACAACCTGGTATTGGTAGAAGAACAGGCACATAGACCAAAGGAACAGGATAGATATTCTGGAAGCAAAGCCTCAATTCCTCAACCAACTTACTTTTGACAAAGCCTCCAACAACAACCACTGGGGAGAGAAGAATCTGTTTAGCAAATAGTGCAGGGAAAGCTGATCACATGCAGCAAATTTGACCCCTACCTATCACAATACACAGAAAGTAACTCTAAATGGATCAAAGACATAAACATAAAACCTCAGACTATAAAATATTAAAATATTAGAAAACGCAGGGACACCATTATGGAAATTGGAACTGGAAACCAATTCCTATTCAGAACCCTAAAGGCCAATACCTTAAGAAATATGATAGACAAGTGGTTCTTCATCAAATGAGCAAGCTTCTGCAAAGCAAAAGAAACCATCGAGAGGGCAGGGAGACTGCCCACAGGATGGGAAAAAAAATATTTGCCAACTGTATATCTGACAAAGACCTCATATCTAGGATCTACAAGGAACTTAAATGCACCAAAAGGAAAAAAAAATCATCTCCTTTAAAAAGTCGGCAAAAGACATGAATAGACACTTCTCAAAAGAAGATATACAGGTAGCCAAAGACGCGTGAAAAAGTGCTCAGCATCACTCATTATCAGAGAATTGCTAATCAAAACCACATTGAGATACCACCTAACTCCTGTAAGAATGGCCATCATTAATAACACAAACGACAGATGCTGTTGAGCATGTGGAGAAAAAGGAAAACATCTACATTGCTGGTAGGATTGTAAACTAGTAAACCTCTTTGGAAGACCATGTAGCGATTTCTGAGCATACTAGAAATTGACCTTTCATATGACCCAGAAATTCCCCTACTGGGAGTATACCCGGAGGAACTCGAGTTAGTCTACAAAAAAATATACCTGCACACGTGTATTTGTTGCAGCTCTATTCATAATAGCAAAAACACGGGCCAACCACAATGCCCATTGAAGCTGGGCTGGATTAAAAAAAAAAAATAGGACTTATACACAATGGAATATTATGTAGCCATAAAGAAGGACAATTATATGGACCCTGAAGCAACTTGGATGGATTTTGAGTCGATTATACTCAGTGATCTATCACAGTAACAAAGAACTGACTTCCATACGTTCTCACTCATAAGTTAATCTGGAACAATTACAATGCTATAAGAAAGCGATGTGCAGTAGTCAAAAATTATCAAGGGGGGGTGGGATTGGCAGTTGAGGCAAACTGCCCTTCATAAACAAGGGTACATTCATGATCAATGTTTACATACCTAACCCTGAATTGTTCCCCACATCTTTATATTAAATAATTTTTTAAAAGAAAAAGAAAAAAAGATAAAATTCTAGTTACTGGCGTACCCATCACAGAGACGAGTCAATCATTGCACAAACATATCAGAGGAGTTCCAGTCGCTGAAGTACCCATCACAGAGTAGGGATAATCCCTGGGGCAACCATCACAGTGAAGGAATAGTCACTGGTGTATCCATCACTAGGAGGAATTGACACTGGGACATCATAACAGATGAAGGGTAGTCACTGGGGCATCCATCACAGAGAAAGACCATTCACTGAGGTATCATCACAGAGGAGAGTCAGTCACTGATTCAGCCATCACAGAGAAGGGTCACTCACTGAGTCACCCATCCTAGAAGAGGACCAGTCACTGAGAAACCCATCACAGAGGTGAGCCACTTACTTTTCAACCATCCCATAGGAGGACCAATCACTTGGGCACTGACTGGGAGGAGGGCCTGTTAATGGAGCACTGATCAGAGAGGAGGCCCAGTCACTAGGATATCCATCACATATGAGGCTCAGTCATTGCAGAATCCGTCAAAGAGGAGGGCCAGCCACTGTTGTACTGATCACAGAGGAGAACTTGTCACTGGTGCAACCATTATAGACGAAGCAATGTAACAGAACACCCATCACAAAGGAAGACTAATCACTGGGGCACATTTTACATAGTTCACCCATTTGAGAGAAGATTCAGTCACCGGGGCGCCCATTATAAAGTAGGCCCCAAAACTAGGGCATATATCACACAGGAAAGCCAATCACGGGGTCATCCATTATAGAGAAGCCCCATTCCCTAAGACACCTATCACAGAGGAGGATAGTTACTGTGGCACCCATTTAAAAGGCATCCCATTTACTAAAATACCCATCACTCTTCTGTGTTGGGTGCCTTATGGAGAAGGTGCAGTCAATGTGAAGTTCATCACAAAGGAATGATAGTAACTGGAGCACACATTGTGGAAGAGGGTCAGTCCCCATAGCACCAAACACTTAGGAGACACAGTCACTGGGGAATTCGTAAAATAAGAGTGACAGTCACTGGGGCAACCATTATGAAGGAGATCCAGTCACTGATGTAGTCATCACAAAGTTGAGGCAGGCAATGGAACACCAACAATGAGGAAATCCATTCGCTGTTGCACCAATCAGAGAGGATTTACAGTAATGGGTCAACCATCATTAAGGAGGGTGAGCCACTTGGGCACACATCAGAGGCAATGACTATGTATTGGGGAACCCAACACCAGAGAGCTAGTCACTGAGACAAACATCACAGAGAACAGCCAGTCATTAGGGCACATAACACAGAGGAGGGCGTGTCAGTGGGGAATCCATCATAGGCAAAGCCAAGTTAGTGAAAACCCAACACAGAAATAAGCCAGTCATTGGGCCACCCATCACAGAGGGGAACCAGTCACTCTAACATGCATGATAGACGCTAGTCAGTCACCGGAGCATCTATTATAGAATAGGGCTAGTCATTAGAACATTAATTATGGAAGAAGCTCAGTCACTGGGACACTGATAACAAAGAAGGGGCAGTCAGTTGGGAACGGATCACAGAGGTGAGCCAGACACTATGACATGCATCAGAGAGAAATCCCAGTTATGGAACACTCATTAAAGTGATGGGTCAATCACTGGGGGAAACATCACTGGAAACCATCACATATAAAGTCTAGTTACTGGGGTACTCACAACTGAGGATAGCTAGTCACTAAGGTACCCATCACAGAGAAGCAATAGTGACTGGGTCACCATCACAGAGAAGACACAGTCATTGGGGCACAGAAAACTGAGGAAGGCCAATTATTTGTGCATCCATTTCAGAAGAGGGTCAATCACTGAGTTACCCATCTCAAAGGATGACAAATCACTGGGGCACCAGTAGGAAGGAGAACCAGTTACTGGGACTCCAATTATAGGGAAGGAGCAATCACCATCCAGAGGAGGTACAGTCACTGGCAAATCTATTATAGAATAAGGCTAGTTATTAGAACCCCTTAGAGAAGAGGGCAAGTCACTGATGTATTCATAATAGAGGATAGTCACTCATCGGAGCATCCATGATAGAAGAATGATAGTCAAAAGAGCTCTCATTATGGTTGAGGGCCAGTCACTGAAGCACTTATCACCGAAGAAAACCAGTTATTGTGGCACCCATTACAGAGAGTTCCAGTCATGGGACATCCATTTTAGAGGAGACTCAGTCACTGGAGCACACATTAGGAGGAAGCCAAGTCAATGGTGCACTCATCACAGAGGAGGGTTGGTCACATGGGCACTCACCACAGAGAAGAGCCAGTCACTGAGGCAAACATCACAGAGGAGCCCTCGACACTGGTGCACCCATAAGAAGCAGAATCCATCAGTGAAGCACTGATAAGAGAGGTGAGCCAGTACCTGGGGCACCCATAACAGAGGAGGACTTGTCAGTTAGCCAATGATCACAGAGGAGGCCGAGTCATGGGGCAGCCATTAGGGAGGATGTATAGTCACTGAGTAACCCATCAAAGAGGAGGACTGTCACTGAGGCACCCATTAGAGAAGGGGTCTAATAACTAGGGTATCTATTAGGCTGAGGCCTATTCACTGGGACCAGTCACTGAGGTAACCATCACAGAGGAGGCACAGTCACTGGAGCACCTATCAGAACAAGGACCAATTACTAGGACACTGATCAGAAAGGAGGGTCAGTTACTGGTGCACCCATCACATAGGAGGTCCAGTCACTGAAACACCTAAGACAAAGGAGGACAAGTCACTAGAGCAGTGATTACAGAAGAAGTCTAGTCTCTGGAACACCTATTATAGAGGAGACCCAGTAATTGGGAAATCTATAACAGAGGAGAGTTATTCACTGGGGCACCATATTTAGAGGAGAATCAGTCAATGCGGCACCAATCAGGAAGGAGGACCAGTCAATGGAGCACTGATTATGGAGGAGGTCCAATCACTGGGACATCCTTCATAGAAGACAGTCTTTCATTGGGGAATTCATTATTAAGAAGGTCCAGAAATTTCAGCACCCAACAGGAGGTTTATTTACTGGGGCATCCATTTTGGAAAATGTCCAGTTACTAGGAAACCATCATGGGTGGGAGGAATTTATTGTGGCACCCCTCATATGTTAGTCTACCACTGGACATAAGTCACAAAGATGGACTGTCTCTGAGGCAACAAAAAGAGAATAGGCCTAGTCAACAAGACATCCATCACAGAAGAGGTATGGTTCTTAGGGCACCCATGATTTATGAAAGTCAGTAACCGGATCACCAATTAAGAGAATGCACAGTCACTGGGAAACACATTATAGAATAGGACCACTCACTAAAACAACCATCACAAAGTAGAACCAGTCACTAGGTCACCAATTATGAAGGGGCCACAATAGTGGAACATCCATCACCAAAGAGGACCAGTCACTGTGACAATTATAGAAGGGACAGTCACTGGAGCATCATTCACATAGGAAGCCCATTCACCATGGTACCCATATTGGAGGAG